>NW_004949097.1:4953632-4993659 GCF_000317375.1 Microtus ochrogaster
CATCTCGCATCTATCATCTATCATCTATCTATCTATCTATCTATCTATCTATCTATCTATCTATCTATCTATCTATCTATCTATCTATCATCTATTTATATATCATCTATCCATCTTTCTGTCTGTTATCTATCAATCCATTTATTTCTATCATCTGTCTACCTCATCTTATTTCTATTTATATATCTACATATACATCTGTTGAGATTTTCCTTATACAAAGGACAAGCCTTTTATGATATTCCTCTCCATACAATGTATCTGATGTGCCTAACAGAACTGCAGCAACTGTTTCATCATTCAGAGAGTAGGCAATAATATGGACATTAAAACTCCAGTGGGTAAAGATGCTAGAGTTGGACAATGGAAGATCCTGGGTCTCTGATGGGTTTATTGATAAAAAAAAAATGCACCACAGTTGACTAAGTTTCTTTCAATGAGAGATAATTCACCATCCTTAAGTGAGCTTTTCTCAAATAATATGTTCTGATGCCTTAAAGCAAAAATATGCCTAGTTGGTAGGGTGCTATTACTTTTGCTGAATAAAAAAAATACTGTGTGTGTATTTAAACTTAAAAAAAAATCTTCCTTCCCCTTGAAAACTCTAGGATTTAATGAACAAGGTAACCATTTATGGATGTAGTGAGCAAAGACTTGTTTACTCCATGAATACAGGAGTCTTTATCATAAAGGGGACATGTCCGCAGAGTTTGGAATTAGTCAGGAATATGCTTTTCTGTGTGTTTGTACTAGTCTTGAAATAAATCACATTTGATAAGTGAAAAGGTGAGTTAATTCGAGTACTAGTTTAGAAGGCACATCAGTACAAGGAAGAAAAAAACAGTTAAAATAGCAGCTTTATTTAGAACCATAAAATGAGTGACAGATGTTTACCTTATGAGTCTAAAGGCAAAGTCATGTCAATTAAAATTTAAAAATGTAGTAAATACAAGAGCAAAGGTTTTTCTAAAGTGTTTAGAATCTTATGTTCCATGCCACTCTTCTCCACTAAACTCCTTTCCTTTCCTTTCCTTTCCTTTCCTTTCCTTTCCTTTCCTTTCCTTTCCTTTCCTTTCCTTTCCTTTCCTTTCCTTTCCATTTCATTCCATTCCATTCCTTTCCACTCCATTTTATTCCATTCCATCAAAGTCAGGAATATGTTTGATGCCAGTAGAAAGGTTTTTAGAAGTTATTTCTGAAGGTTCATTGCAAGCTGTGGGTGAGGCCATAAAACACTTATTTTAATCTCAATCAAGTCAAAACCAAATAGATGGGGTTGCTGTGAACTAGCTTTTTTTTCAGTTTTGTTGCAGTTATAAAGATGTTATAAAGCATGGGAGGACTTCAGTTCATTAGTCTCAGACTCTTTCTTCCTTTACATCAGGATTCTTGTTCCTGCAACTGGGAGCTCAAATCTAAGCAGGTCTTTGTGTTCCAGCCTACTTGGCACACATGTCATATTATCATCTGTGGAAAATGTGCTTTCTGAAGTCCCTTTAAATGATAAAAGACAGTGGATGTGCAAATTTACCTTTCTCCATCCTACTTCATACGGCAGCTACCACAACATCAGGAACTCTTGTAGTCACATTGTATGCAATATAGAGTAATGTTTGACTCTTTCTTTCTCCCCCTCTTCCTAAGCCATTTTCTCTCTGTCAGTCTGGTATGATCTGTCTCTCTTCTCTCTCCTTCTCTCTGTCTCTGTCTCTCTCTACCTCCATTTTCCCCAATTTTAAATGAGGATAATGCCTCAGAAATTATTTACTTCTTAAGTGGACAGTAGGAAAATAATTTTCCGTGGCTTTATCACAATACACTGATTTTTTGGAACCATTTGAGTTTCAGTGGGTCTAATTGCCAACTACTGGTATTATCATGTTTAGTCGCATCCCTGCTAACTAAAGATTGACTGATGTTTCACGTTCATGTCTGTCAGTGAAAGAATTAAGTATCTCTGAATGTCTGCCGCAGTAGGAGAGGGATCAGAGGCAAGGACAACATGGGAACATGTTTTGGCATTTTTTTGCACACAGTGACAGTGGTGTAGGAATAAATTGAGTCTACTGTACCAGTAACACAATAATACATTCCAGATTGTCACAAGGAAATCATTATATCTGAACATGTAAGCCTCTTCAGTGTGTCCTGGGCATTTGCCCAGCCAACAGGATACAGCTGAAAGGGAAGAAGTGTTCAAATTTGTCCCTAAGATTCCGGTGATAAATTTTTGGGTGGTGAACTGCACTTATGCCTTTGTTTGCATTGCTTCTTATAATCCATCCAAAATATTTCTTTTAGTCACGTTAGAATTATTAGAAGTCCATTGCTCAGTAACCTGTCCCAAATCCTGTGGTACTTAGGCCTAATTACTATCCATAAAAGCAATATACTGAAGAATTTTTGTTGCTATATCAATAATTCTTGATTTCTAAGCATTATCTCTCAGCAAAGGTGGCATTTGTGTGTGCATGTGTGTGTACGTGTGCATGTGTGCGAGTGTGTGTGTGCATGTGTGTGTACATGTATGTGTGCGTGTGTGTGTGTGTATGTGTGGTTTTAATGGAGGAGAGAGAGAACACTGAGGAATCAAGAATTTCAGAATGAAGTGCTTCTGCCTCTGGAACTAGAGGAGGTCACAGGAATCGGAACTTCCACTTTTGATATCAAGAATCATTAAATACTGGATGAAGATCAACATAGAAAAATATCTTCTTTCATAAATATGATCTCAAATGTAACACTTTATGGTGAAATTGAAATAGACAGAATGAGATTCTAAAATGAATTACATGATTGAATGGAAGTAATTTCAAATTGATTAGTCTGTATTCATTAACATTTAAAATATACAGGATGGTAATGGTATATTGCTCAGTGGGTAGAGTGCTTGCCTAACATGCACAGTGACATAGGTTCAATCCCCCAGTACCATATAAAAATTGGGCATAGTAACTTAGTCCTTTGATCCCCATGGATGCATAAACATCAGGGCCTAATGGTCATCATCAGCTACATTATGAATTAAAAGTCAAACTAGGCTATGTGAAATCTTGTCCCAAAAAGAAAAATATATAAACTGGTTTTTGATGGTTCATGGGCTCTTTATATATGGTGCCTTCTTTAATAAACTATATTAGCATAGTAGTTAATATAAACTTGCATTTGTGTTTTCTTCTCCCCTTGTGTGTGCGCGGTATGTTAATGATTTATGTGTGTGTGATTTTTATGCCCATATATTGAGGGAGTGCATGTATCTGTAACACAGACTTGGCATCCACAGGACAACTTTGTATTTCTTGTTTTATCACTCTCAACCTTTCTCTCTAAGACAAGGTTTCTCACTGAGTTAGGGTGGCCGGCATCAAGCCCAAGAGATCGTCCTGTTTTAATACCTCACAGTCTGATGGCTACAGGCATGTGTGGTCACCTTAAGTTTTTATCTGGGTACTAGACACCCGAATTTACAACCTCATACTTCAGCAACTGAGCCATCCCTGAATTTACATTTTAAAAACCCAGGTTTCTGTAGACATATTTTAGATCTGTAGCTGTGTCTTTATTTGGTTAACTGCATTTCACTTTAGTTATTTTGTGTGAGTGTGAGGGTTCATTCTGTTGCACAGATGTGGAAGGCAGAGCACCATTTATAGGAGTTGCATTTTTTCTTCCACCACTTGGGTCCCAGGGACCAAACTCGGGTTTTTAGACTTGATGGCAGGTGCTTCACACAATGAACCATCTTGTTGATCCAAGCTTTAGACTTTTACAAACACCGTTTTCCTAAAGGATATCAAAATCATCATTCGCAAGACTTTTCTGGCCAAGTTTGTCAGAACCTCAATTCCTGTGGATGGGAAGGAACTGATGGCTCCCACTTTGGACAGTCACACGCCATATATGAAACCTACTTCTTTGCTAACAAATTAAGTCCTAGGAAACACGGCAATGCACTCACCATTCTTTCATCATTTTTCACCCTGGATTACCCAACATTTCTTTAATTAGTTCTGAAATAGGAATGCTGAAGAAGCCGAGGCTGACCCCTCTCTGACACTTACCATTAAGATTTTGGTCTGTGCTCCCTTTCAGAACAAAACCACCTCCACTTAAGACTCCTAAGATAGACTACTTAAACTCAAACCTGTTTGCTTAATCAGTAGATAAAGCTTTAAGTGGCATTAAGAAAGAGCCAGATTTTGTTTTGGTGGAGAGAATGGGGTGAAAGAAGAGGACCTTAATTAACCAGACTGACAGGCCCCATAGATCTCACAAGTGTTTAAATTAAGAATTGCGAGTGCTTGAAACTTGACAAGCCAGGCAGGATTGTCAGTGCTGCCATCTGCAGAAGAGGTAAGTGCAGACGAAGCTTGTCCTGTCTCTATCATAAGCGTTTTGCCGGGATCTAAGAACTTCACACTGTGAGCAGACTTGAAGGTTTTCTTTATTACCAGAGAATTAGAGCGGTAATTAAATTCTCACATATTTCAAAGGACACTGCTCTTTTCGAGGTACATATTTGGTATTAGATAGAATAGCTTCACTGGGGTGTTAAATGAGCACACACAGATCTATCTCTTGATTAAAAGAAATCCTCGTTTGTACAGGACAGAAGAGCTCAGGCTTAGTGCGCTCATATCAAATGCAGATCGACGTGCTTCAAATGGCTGGACACAGTGCTTAGGGAGAGAGAAGGTGAGCACTTAGCCTCCTGGTCAGAGCTTTCCTGTCAACTGAAATGTATCCTGCAAGTTATTTATTTGCTCTCTGTGTGGATATTCACAAGTATAGATATGTACATATGTTCAGAACATGTTCTGTGATATTTGACATCTGGTAAGTCCCCATTATGAGACTCTCAAAGCTTCCAATGAGTAATAAATAGGGATTGAAAGAGAGAGCTGCAGATGGGGAGCCCTCTATTCTCCCCTCCTTTTTAAAAAAATTTAGGCAAATATGAAAAGTCTATCTTCCACTAAACACCTAATTCTTACTTATAACCAGCTCCTGATTGCATGTGGATGTCTAGGGTGTCCAAGCCATTTGGTAATTAGAAATACAGCTTTTGGCTTTCTGAAGTATGCTATGACTTCCTTACAAAGCCAGCTTCTTTGCCAAGCTTTGATTAAACGACGGCCCAAGCACAATAAGTGTGTTTGAGGTGTTTGTAGATTATAAAACACTTTATTCTTAAAAAGGGGGACATTCTTTACTTGCGAAATAAAAAAAGGTAGAAGAAGAAAGAAACATTTGGCTCTCTTCTCTCTCTCTCTCTCTCTCTCTCTCTCTCTCTCTCTCTCTCTCTCTCTCTCTCTCTCTTCCTCTGTCACCTGGCTGAAGAATATAAAAAAAAGCAAGAAGAAAAAAAAAGTTACTGTGTGCAGTTAATATCGAACAGCAGCCATCTCCAGATGATCCCTGCTGCATCCAATTTCTGCCAAAATGCTTTCTGTTAAACCTCCATCAAACAGACACACGGCGCACAAAAGAAAACCTCATCACCAAGGGAAACTAATCCACCGGTGCGCAATGTAAGCCTGTCAACTTTTTATTATAAGAAGTCATCAGTCATTTCAGTGAAGATTAAAAGTATGACTAAATTGAGAAAATCCTCTTAGCCATTCGGAATTTTAATAGAGGAGAAAAGGGGGTGAGTAAAATTTAGACTCTGTGTGTGAGCATGTGTATGTACAGCATATATGCTTATTTATCCAGATCATCTGTGCACTGTGTACATATACATACATAAATTTATACACAGTATGGGCATTTCTGCATGTGTCCAGTGCACCAGTCCTTAAACACGTATTTATACATGTTGTTTGGGTGAACGTTGGTAATTATGTCCATTTCCTCAGCACCCCCCAAGAGGAGAAGCTACCAAACATTCATACATAAACATATAGCCTCGTAGTAGGTTCGCTCAGTTACCACAGACAAACAGTTTCTGATTCAAAGGAGCTTAAGAGATAAGAATGGAAAACGAGTCCTCACAGCTTTAATTACATTGCCACCGGCAACAAGGTGTTACAGTGGCAGAATGACAATTGCTATGACTCGGAGTACAGATGCAGGGTCAATATGCTATTTCATGCCCGCACACCCCAGCAGATGAGCACCATGTTGTGGCTATATTGGTCTCCCAGTGTTTGATCCCCGCAGCTAAAGTTAGTCCAATGTGCAATAGGAATTACAGGATGATGTGTGTGCCTGGAGAGAACTGGACCATCCTTCACTGATGATGTGGATGGGAATGTGCTTCTCTTAAGCTGACATGGAAAATGTGGGTAATTACCTACATTTAAAGACCATCGTTGTTCTCCCATTCCCAAGATTTCACCTGTGTGAGCACACAGCTATTGAGGGGGTCAGTTTGAAGCTTGAAAACCATCAGCTGCCGTCCCTGGGGTCCAACATTTCCTTTCCAAGCATTCTCAGAGAACTTGACAGCGGCCGCCCTCCCTCCCACGCCTTGGTTTGCTCATCTCCCTCTCTTTTCTCAGCACAGGAACCGGGCGGTTGGAGACACGCATTTGGCTACTCACTTCCAGCAGGCACCCTCCACGGGGTCGCCGGAGAACAATCAGGTCAGTCCTGTCACTGTCGAAGAAGACAAACTGCATCTGTGTCTTACCTTTATGCGGTCACACGGGCGCACCAACTGGCAGGGAAGTGCGTTGAATTCTTTCTTGCAATCACTAAGGACCATGTATGACCGAGAAACCTGCCTCCCTGTGCATAACAGAACAGCAGTGCTGACACCTCTGTGAGAGTCAGGGGAACCTGGCAGCCGTTTCAGCGTCTTCTGGTCCTCCGATTAAAGTCTTCTCACCCGGGCCCCCACTCCCAAACCAACTGGACCCTTTTACTAGTCCAGCGGTGGTAGTAGACCACTGTAATGTTCGGCTCTGAGAGCCCTACTTTACTTTCTGTAACCTTCCCTTCCATCCAATGAAAAGCAACTGTGGCCTTTTACTAAGTAAATGAGCAAATATTTTCCCAGTGTTCACCAGGTTAGATCCCCATTTAATTAAACTGGCTCATTATGTCCCTATCTGATTAGCAGAGTAGAATCAATTATTCAATGCACAAACATGGCTGCAGGAGCTTGAGGTGTATACAGAGCTGTTCATTTAATTCCAAGGACACTAATTAGGTACAAAGCAAGCAATAACTTTAACAATTGCAGGCACAAGCATACATGCAGTACAGGACAAGGGGAAGGGAGGGGGGCAGAAAAGCAGGCCTTCATTTTCTTAATAAGCTGGATTCTCTTCCCCCTAACAGGGTCAAGAAAAAAACAGAAAGCAAGAGAGGATGAAATGTAGATCAAGAAAGCTAAGCATCCAGGAAATAACCCCCCGGGATTTGCATATGTAATGGTGTTCTGCCACTTTTGTACTTTATAATCAAACAGTAGGCAATTATCCAAATTATTGACAGCAGATTTCTCATTTCAACTGCAAATTAAGGCCATTAATAAAGCTTTCTAATGCAAAAGTGACTAATTAACTAATGGAATGGAACTCGGAAGCTGTGATATCAAAACCAGTCCACCACATATTGTGGAAACACAGGGGAACTAATTAGTTTAATTATCAAAACAGCTAATTAAAATTACACAGTTGCCTAATTAGTTCTTTGCGTTTTTTCTCTGGTTTAATTGACAGGATGGAGTTAAATAGGTAACTGGTCTCAAAGAGGGAAAGGGGAAAAAAAATACGGAACCGTCTAACGGCTCCGGCTGAATATTTTAGCTGATGTTATCTCATACATGTGGCAGACCAGAAGCAGGAAAATAAACGACTCTCATCCTTTTGGTAAGCAACTCCAAATTTTCTGGACATAAATCTGCCCTGGGAGTAAGCTCTCAAGAAAGATTTTCATGAAGTTAAAAGGCTGGGATGTGTCGATGCCTCCGAAAGGTCAGGGTGAACACATATTTCGGAGGAGGACAGCATGTGGTTTTTCTTCAGGAAGTTAATTTTTCACTTAGTTTAATTTATATGGTTCTGTATGTGCGGTTCCCTAATCACTGCCAAGGGACAAGTAAAAGTGGCTTAGATAGCAGAGTCGCTTCTGAGTCAGAGCAGCCTGAGAGATAGCAACAAAATGGAGAGGGGAAGCATGAGTGTTCCCCCTCCCAGGTCTGAGGAATCTCTTCCTGGGTACTGACTACATGTTGAGAAATGGGACTCCAGAGAACACTACTAGAGGATGTGGGTGCAGCTTCTGGAGGAATGCAGCCAAGTCTGGCTTTCCCTGTTCTTTCAGCACTTGCCGTTCTGGTCAGCACCTCTGGGGCCTCCTGTCAGCCACTGTAGGGCTGTGGAGGCTGCAGGCTCCATACACAGCAGATGGTTTCAAATGCCAGTTAAAACACTGAGTCTCTTTTAGCTTTGCCTCAATGAAGGGCAACAGATGAGCTGGCGACTGCAACTGTTCAACGTCTTCTGTAAAAGTTGTATTCTATGGAAGGCCGCCTATTATGATCCTTTTAGTAAATCTGTGTTTTGGCCTATATGTGAGGTGAAGTTTGGTGACCTGGTCTCTTTCGTTCCCCAACATCTCTGTTTTCCATTCATTTTTCATTACTTTTGTTTATTTTCTTTATGCTTAAAATTGATATGTTGGCTATGAGAAGAAATGACAAACCAAACCTTAATGGATTAGAATCACATATGCTCAGTAGTCAGATATTATGTGCTTAAAATATGTTTTGTGCGTATAAAAAGAGGCATATAACACACATATCCTTGTAAACCATGAAATATAAAAGAGAGCAGATCATTATAAAGCCATCACATAGCTGAAGGGCATAGTTTTGAAGACATTCATGAGAGTCTCAATGGCATTCCCACACATAGACAAAATGCACCAACTTTACGACTTACCAGTGTGAGAAGAATTTTCACTTATTCATTTCTCTTTTGAAAACTTCGAAATACAATTTGTCATTACCTCAAAGACCATGCACATATTCCATATCCCTACAGTTCTATGTCTGGGCAAATTTCTTATATGATTATGCCAGAAATATAGTAAAATATGTTCATAGTAGATGGTTGTAAAAAAAAACTATTCTTAAATAATTTTTCTTTTTGAAGTTAATCTTTTCTAATTACATATTATTTCTTAAACATCACAATCAAAAGCATGATTAAAGAAGGCTTCACAGGGTTTGGAGATGGCCTATAGTATATTGACTTCAAAATTATTTAATATTCAACATTTGGTGAATTCTCCCATGTATCACACTTCATCCCATTGATTGGGAATATACCAGTGAATAAAACAGAAGTCTCTGCTTCCATGGTTTCTCTGTCCTATTGTGGCTTATAGGCATTACGTAGATAGATACGAACTATAGTATTACCTAATGGTTCTATTGTAGATAAACAAGGAGGTCAAGTAAGTGGGAAGAGACGTATAGGCTTCTAGTTTAGATATCACAAAGGGGGAGGTTCCATTTAAAGAGAAGCCTCAGTGAAGGTGAGGAAGCTACCATATGTACATCTGCAGGCAAAACCACAAAGGCCATCCTTTTATTGGCTTACAAAGTAGTCAGGATATCATTGTATGTAAGACAGAATTAGTAAAAAGAATTAGCAGCTACGATATTTGCAACCAGACTAGGTCCTTCTTTCAGGATTTTCAATAGGCTCTGTACACATATCATTTATTTTTGGTGTGAATGAAAATATATTATTTGATGGTTTTGCACAGTAAAGTGTGTTGGCTAATACGTTTTCTGTCTCATGATGTCATACTAGTTGATGGATGGAGACTTGGTAGGGCAAGAGTTGAAATAAGAGGATGTGATTGTCATTTGATAGGGAGAGAAGGCAGTACATGGGGCAGTAGCTATAGAACTGAGAATAAAAGATCAGACAAGGAATATGTTTGAATGTAGAAACAGAACCAGCTGAATGAATCCAAGGAGATGAAACTATGTGTGACAGAATGGCCATTGCAGTGGGTCAAGCTTATCAACAAAACAGGTCATAGTAAAGCATGAGACCCAGAAGGCCGCAGGGCATCCTGATTATGTAGCAACAAAGGGTTGGATATCTTGGTGGGGCTTAAGATAGGGAAGTGAGGACTCAGAGAAGTAAGAAGCAATTAGAGTCAGCCCTTACCTGCCATTTTGGTCAGAGCTTCTGTTCAGCCATACATCATTTAATAGCTTCTTGAGTTTGGGTCAAAAATGTGCACAAAGCAGACTTAAGTCTTGAACCTCTGACACCCTGCTGGTGTGCTGTCATTAATGGGCTCTTTCCCCTAATGCTGCAGAAATATTTCTGGGAGGGTTACTCTTCTGTGGAACATGGACATCTTCTTTCAAGAAAGCCTTCATTAGTTGCATATCTTAGTATGAATATTAGCAATTCAAATATCGCCCACAAATTTAATGCTTTTGTCTTAATTTAAGAAAATTTGCATTCAGACAGTTAGAAGATATTTTGGTTTTATGAAAATCAGAGTACTTTCTGCTTTCTCTGAAAAATGAAATAAAGTCCTCAATGAGCTAGAGCCTGCAGACCAAATCTATCCTGATACCTCTTTTGCTTTGTCAATGAAATTTAAACTTAATGGAGTCACACCCATTTAGCTATGTATTCCCTCAAACCCCTTATCACTAAGCTGAGTTTGAATAGACAGCATGGAACACAACTAAATAGTTTATAAAATGGTTTTCTTAGAAAATATTGCTGACTTCTCACCCTGAGATCTCTTTGCTTGTACCCATTGGGTTTGATGCTTCCTTTGCTGCCTATATGGCATAAATTATTAGAAGCCACACAGGAGTCAGTTGGGCAGGTAAAAAGTGGAAGGTGAGGAGGCAGTATAAAAGTTTTATGCTGCTCTGCCTATTGCCTTGACAAAGTAAAAGAAGAGAAACTAGTTCCCAGTGTGGGCGGCTCAGCCATGACACGCTTTGTTTCGTGTTTTATGAGAAGGCAAGAAATTGAGATATTTCAAAGAATGAGTGATCCAAGAGAAGCTGTATCATTAATAGTTTCTGGCATGCCTTTACTATTGGGATGCCACCAAGGTTTCTTAGCCTTTTGTGGGAGGGAGCTATAATATTACAGTTTACAATAATATGCTCCCCCTTGATGACTTCATGGCATGATATAACATTTTATATTTTGAATTTATAGATCATTTTTTTCTATTAGATTCTGCATGACTACATTTAAGAGATGTTATAAACACATGGAGTTGATGTGGGAGTGTCATATATCAATCTGTTGATTTCATTGGTTAAGCAATAAAGTAACTGCTTGGCCCTCATAGGTTAAAACATAAGTGGGAGGAGTAAACAGAACAGAAGGCTGGGAGAAAGAAGCTGAGTCAAGGAGTCGCCATGATTCTCCCACTCCAGGAAGACGCAGGTTAAGATCTTCCTGGTAAGTGCACCTCATGGTGCTACATAGATTATTAAACATGGGTTAAGAGGCTAAAACTAACGGGCCAAGCAGTGTTTAAAAGAATACAGTTTCTGTGTAGTTATTTCAGGTAAAGCTAGCTGTGCGGGCGGATAGGTGCCGGGGACACAGCCCCACTGCTCTTAATACAACATGGAGTTTTAGATTAAACAGGTCTTTTCTTCAATTTTCCTAGTTGACTTGCTAGAATTCTGTAACTTTATTAATAAGTCTTTCAGTATGGATTGCTTTATTTGTTTGCTTTTGTTTATTTGGCTGTTTTATTTTTAATTTTACAATTGTCTATTCTGAGTGTTTGTGCTTTCCATTGTTTTATTTTGGCTTTTTGTAGTGTCTCTTTGAGCTGATTCTAAAGGATGCTGGGATAGCACAGAAGATGGTCAATCTTATCAGTTTTCAATCCTGAAACTGAGAAGTTTTACATTAGAGTTTGTCAGGAAATTGGCAAACAACTTCTTTTTTGTTGATAACACTTTATAAAGGAAGTTTCCTAGCAATTTTTCTCTTTCTGTTTTATGAAATGGGTCCAGAAACATTGGTAATGGCTTTTCCTTGAAGATTTGGAAAAATTATTAGTAAGTGTATCTAGGCCTAGGGGTTTTTTTATAAGGAAAATTTTTATTACTACTCAGTCTCCTTAATTGTTTGTTCTTATAGTTTAATTTTGATAGGTAACATGATCTGTCTTCAAACGTGCTCATTTCTTCTATATGTTACCATTTATTGCAATATATATTTAATAAATGCCCAAGTGTTCTTTAAACACTCCTGATTTTATTACTCTTGTTCTTCTTTCTGTTTGGGTTAGTTTGGTTATAGGTTTTCCAGTTTCATTTATGTTTTGTCATATCACCAACTCCTTATTTTATTAATTTCTTGTTTCATTCTTTTCATTTCCATTTTAATCATTTCTGCCTTAATCTTTATTTCTTTCCGTATAATGATTTTTACTTTGCATTACTCTTATTTTTCTAAGATCCTGGCATAAAGCATTAAGTTTTTACATTTAAGTTTTTCTGTTACTTTTTAACATAGGCATTTATAGATACAAATGCCTCTCTCAAAACTGCTTTCATTACACCTTGCATACTCTGGTATATATTGTGGTTTCTTTTTCCTTCAAGTCTAGGAAATGCTCAGTTTCCTTCACAATTTTATTCATGAGGACTCAGCAATAAATTGTTGCTTCCCAATGGCTTTGATCAAGTCCTGCAGTTTATTTTGCTATTGAGTTCTAGTTTGAAATGGAGAAATACTGTTGCTAGAAAATTTTAAGGGTAATTTGCAGAAGAGAGGAACTGTTGGCAACTAGTTAGCCAACACCAACAGTAGATTTAAAAAGTAACACAGAAAACTATCATTTTTAAACAAGCTAAAAATATAATTATAAAAAGTATTTGAACTGAGTTCCCATTTATGGGGAATAAATTTCTTCCCAAACATCAGTGATTACTAAATAAAAATTTAGTGTCAAGTGTGGAAAAGTTCCCTTCAAGTTCTTGATCAAAGATACTCAAGATGTCCCTTAAACAACACAGGCTGTTACCATTGCTCTTGGTTGTGCACCATAGCTGGATAGAAAGACCCTGCTATCATAGCCACCACACACTCTAGTTTTCGGTCATAGAGAGGTAAAGCTAGATCTCAACTGGAAACTTCCTCATTAATGACTGGTTGCAATTGTTTGAAAAATGCTGAGAAGAGTCACCAATGGCATCATTTATCTGTGAACCCTGAGAGAAAACAAGTTGTGTCCATTGGCGAAGAAGTGGCATGACTATTATGTGGGTAACTAACTACCTTCTTGCTGAGTTTGAGGTCCACTTTTCCAGTCATACTTGATACTAGTCTAATTAAGAGCCTGTGGCTGAGGAGGTCATAGGTTCTAGGAGAAAGCCTACTACCCTTGTTCTACTCACACCAGCTGTGGGTATCTAGACGAAACCTATGGTAAAGGAGCCTGGGACATTTCTTCATAGACTAGGGAGGGGATCATGAGTTTCCACCTTTCCGTAAGAAGATATTGACAGCTGCAGGAGAATGGGAAGTCCTTTACTTCAAAGTGTAATCATTGTTTAGTTCCCCATGCTCTAGTAAATAACACTCACCTATGCTCGTGACAGCAATCTGAATTAAACTCAGTACACCTTTCTCACACACATCCACAACAGCCATGAAATGTACTAGGGAACTGCTAGAAAGGAGAAAGGATTCAGTGAGATTAGGAAGATGAAAAGAACACTTAATGGGGGTGGGGCGTGAATGTGACAAAAATGCTGCACACAAAAATGTCAAATAATAGTAAAAACTGTCTTTTATTGTTAACATTAAAATATCTTTTTGCTTCCAAATGTTGACTATGATACCTGGAGTTTCATAGTTTTCTGGGGAGAGTGTGCACTTTGTCACATTTGATAGAATATCCAGAGACATTTATTGTCTATTTGACCTATAATGTCACTTAACTCTGATGTTACTTTGTCACTTTTCTTTGCATGGCCTGTCTATTGATGAGAGTGGGATACTGAATTCATCTACCAACAATGTAATGAGATCAGTCTATGCTTCAGTAGCCAATAGTACTTGTTATACAAATAAATGTGCTGATGTTTGGTTTTTGTCTTTGCAGTTGCAGTATCCTCTGAATGAATTGTTTTCTTTATCAATGTGAGGAACCTCCCAATTTTTTTTAATATCACTGAAAAATTTGGGTATGAAATCTATTTTGTCAAGTATTCATATTGCTATACTCATTTTACTTTGAGTTCCATTCACCCTTCTAACTTATGTAGAATAATATTATGTTATAATTTAGTATAATATAATAATTTATTATAATAATTATTATTAATACCTTCAGTTTAATTAGTGTTGACCATAAGCAAATGGGTGTGGGGTCATCCTCTAAGGCATGGGTAGCTGACCAGTGGTGACAACCCCCAAAGAAAAGTAGTTCTTAACTGCCAATATTCACCCATATATGTTTGGGACCTTGAGAGGACATCCACAAAGCTGGACTTCTGAGTAGCTTCATTTTTACATTGTACGTGTCATGTGTAGGCAACCATAGATGCTGTGCCTTGATGTGTCCGCCAGTCATATAATATCCAGATGATAACACTTCCCAGCTCTTTTCCTTGTCCACTGACTTTTAGATTCCCTCTGCTCACTCTTCCATGATGTTTCCTAAGCCTTGAGTCAAGGTATAGGTTGATATATATAATCCACTTATGACAGATCACTCATGGTCTGTTATTCTCAGTGCCTTACCCATTATGAGACTCTGAATTAAGCCCTACCCAAAGCAAAAGAGGTTTCTCTGCCAATGTTATCTATGAGTATAAACAAAAATATTAAGAAGGTTATCTGACAAGATTATTTCATAAACCATCTATCAGTCCTCCTCTAGTGCCTAGGATTTCCTCAGTCCTGAAATTTTGACTAGGTTTACAGTGTGAAACATGAACTACTTCTGGGCAGCTTTAAACACAGCACTGGGTGAGACCATTGAAGTCTTTTCTACCCAGGCAGTCAAATATCACCTCTTAGCACTACAAAAGCTAGCCAAAAATGAGAGTGTTTCCTGGTCAAATGAAGATTTGTTTCTTGATATCCTACAACCAATGTGGGTGCTGTCTTCATAATAGGGTCTAGTCATCTTATTACCATGGGATTCCAAGAGCAATGGCAAAAATATGCATTATTTTGGGTCCCCCTGGAGCCTTCTTAACTAATATCTCATCAGGAAGTATACCCTGCCTGGCACTTAAATTTTCATTGAATAATCCATGCCCAACCATTTAGGATATGAGAATCAAAAACTCCTAACACTCAAAGATCTGTTTAAATCTATGGCTTAGTTTATGTTGTTTTGCTTTCATTTTATGTCTGGTCATTTTCTAATTCCCATTTGCTTATTTACTGCTTTTTTTCTTCCTTGTCCTTCAAAGATATATTTATCCTTCTCCTATGTGATTCTTTAACATATATCCTGTAGTTCTGATTTAGTGTTTATGAATCACTTCAGTCTGTGTTTCTCGTGGGAAGTGAGGCTAAAAGCTGTATAATTGAAGATTAGCTCACATAGAAAAGTAAAGAAAAATCGAAAAAGGAAATTTACATAGAAGGGGCAATAATAAATATTTAAGTAAATATTAAAAGGAAAATAGGTAAAGTAATTTTTTAAAAATCCCAGTATTTAAGAGTCTGACGAATTAGACACCGACCTCCAGGTCAACCTGTGTTCATTAACAAATCAAAGAAATGACAGGTTATATAAAATTGAACTTTGATATTAAATGAGGGTAATTTGATATAAAATAAAAGGGAAAATATAAAATATGAAAAGAGAGGGAGTTGGTTCTTCAAGCATGAGGAACTGAGTTTGAATCTCTTCTATCCACATAAAGGTGAGGCATGGCTGTCCTTGTCTGTACCCAGAGTGCTAAGGAGCAGATGCTGGTGGAGCCCAAGAGTTCATTGGATATCCAGCCTAGCTGAATTGACAGCTTTCTGATTCAGTAAACAACTTGATGAGGCGAAAAGATGGTGAAGAGTGATGATGGAAAACACCTGGCCTCCTGCTCTCGCCTCCATGTGCACCGGCATGGACCAGCAAGCTGGCACAAGAACTCTGGAAGTAGAGCTCTGTGTGCTCTCTCTCACTTAGGCCTGCAGATGTTTCCTTGTGTGGTGTTTGGGGAAGAGAATGAGGAGTGGCACAGAGGTATCCCTGCATCTGTTTGGTCCCTTGCAGGAGCACAGTCATACCTCACAGAGAGGGTCCCTGGTGTAATCCCATTTTTCTGTGCTTCTTTCCAGACAGTGGTGTAGACAAGAGGCTACCAGTAGTAGACTAGTGAGAGATTCTAGCCTAAAAGCCATTTCTTTTTTATCCAGTCAAATATCAGAGTAAAGTTTGGTGATGCTCCTTTTGGGTTTTCCGACTGAAGAACTTGAGGAGAGACCTTTGTATCCAGAGCTGCCTAGATTAAGACTTGGGACTTCTTACCACTGCTTTGCTGGAGTGAACCGAAGAGAGGATTTTCCCAATAGTGTACCAGGCAGGTGGTGGGCATGACTTTTCTTCTCTCTCTAGATGTATATCTCTTTTAAGTTAGATAGTAGGACGTATGGTGTGGATTTTCTGAGATTTTCCCTTTGTCTTGAGGCTTGATCATGGCTCCTATGAAGTTGTCCTAGATGCATTGACAGGTGAGACCTCTTCATTTGTTCCAGAGCCTTCCAGAACAGACTCAGGATTCATTCCCCTTCTGTTCTGTTCCCCAGTGCTTCCTTTCTTGCATGCTTTGCTACTGAACAAGATATTTCTCTGTCATCAAAGACTAGCCTCATTTTATTTCACAGAGTATCAATCTATACATTAGTGCTATCTGCAATCTAAAGAGCCATGTAGAAATATTATTCATGGTAAAGTAACTTCTATTCTGGATGTGATATCCACCACTGTTTGGTGTCAAACCCTGTCTTGATAGCTTTTGGCTGTCTTTACTAAATCCACTTTTAAAACTATTTTTCCCTTCTTAGGTAGGCACTAAGGCTTGTGATGGTAGGAGTTAAATCCTCAGCGCTTGGCCTATAGAAATCATCTAATAAATATTTGATTAATTAAGGGTGAATATGTTTTTCAAAGCATAAATTGTTAAATATGGGTACTGTTCTGAAAATGTGCTTACTCTGAAAAAACTCACATTGAGAAATACACTTGGAAATGAACTTTGGTAAGCAGTAGGTTTACACTACAGCATACCCAAGGGGAAATGTGGAAATTTCATACATTTATAGGGTGGCCAAGAGATCCTGCATCCTAGATAATGACACCAAATAGAGAGCTCAGCCCATTATCTGAAGTGACACAAATGGTAAGAGAATATTGACAGCTAGAGCAAAATACATGGGCAATTGCAGACGACTGTTCCTGAAACTCAGGGAATGCATGATCTTGAAGCAAATCACTTAATCTCTTGATGTCTCATTTCAACTACTGAGTATATAATGAATGACTATTATTAACTACCACATGGGGTATTGTGGGACTTAATTTGCTAATGTTTATAAAGTGCTTCAGATTGTCTGATTAAAGTATGAAGTATCATCATTATATTATAAAAGAGTATGTGAAATTTCATCTTAATTTCATAAATATGAAATTATACCTTTCTACTGCTACTTAAAATATCCTGAAATCCTACACATAAATTGGTTTGTGTTTGAATATGAGTCTCCAGGCATTTGCGCAGGCTCTTCTCACTGTCATCTACCAACCGGCCTTTTCTTTCATTGCTTAGTAAGCTCACAGATTTCAACTTCAGCTGACTGAAAAGGGATCAATAACTTTCAGATAAATTATTACCCAGGTAAGTTGAGAGTGATGTCTTATGTTGAAGTTTTATTTCAAGTGTTCCTTTTTCCTTCGGGAGATAATTCCCTTATATCTAAATGTAATTTCAATCCCTATGTACTCATAGTCTCCCCACCACTCAATTATTCTCTTACAGCAATCTTCGACTGAGGTAGGGAGGATAGCCCAAGTCAGTGGTTCCTTCTGGAAATGTCTTTCTTGGTACCCTGCCTCTCTATGACTAGATTGTATCTCAAGCTTGCTACAGACCTTGGAATTCTATGTGACATTCTGGGAGGTCTCCTTTGTTTTTTGTACTCATTACTATTATGTTTTTAGGTTTACTACCCATTCTTTCAGAGTTTTACTTAGAAATACTTAGAAAAAATGAAAAAAACTTGATGATCTCGATGATTGTCTCAGGGTTATTTTGTTTAAACATTGGATTGAAAGTTCAAATATAAATATTCAGTCTGAAATATGTTTCACATACAATAAATGTTACACTAGACCTAGAGAGATGGTTCAGTGGGCAATGGCGTATACCCCTCTTTCATACAGCCTGCACTGTGTTCTCAGAAACTACATGGGCAGACCATGACTGTCTGTAATCACTGCTCCAGGCATCAGTGACATCTTCTGTTCTCTGTTAGGCCCTCAACTCATAACCACATATGTCTACACAGACATGGTAGGTACTCACAATTGAACACAAAATAAATAACTTCATTGGCTTTTCTTTTTTTGTTGTTCTTTCTGTTTTTGGAAAGTCATGTTATTTCAATCCTGGGTCTCTGGTGATGTGGGAGTGACTTCTTTCTAATCTGTTGCTTTCATTGGTTAACTAATAAAGAAACTGCCTTAGCCCTAATAGGACAGAAAATTAGGTAGGTGGAGTAGACAGAACAGAATGCTGGGAGAAAGAAGACGAGTCAGTGAGCCGCCATGATTTTCCCACTCCAGACAGACGCAGGTTAAGATCCCCCCCCCCCCGGTAAGCCACCTCGTGGGCTACACAGATTATTCAAAATGGGTTAGATCAATATGTAAGAGCTAGCCAATAAGAGGCTGGAACTAATGGGCCAGGCAGTGTTTAAATGAATACAGTTTCCGTGTAATTATTTCGGGTGTGAAGCTAGCCAGGTGGTGGGATGCAGCCCAGCCGCTATTATAACACTCTGGTCTGTCCTTCCTCTGGTTCCTGAAGATCCAGGCAGTGTCAAGCATGGGCTCCCTCTCATGGTGTGGGCCTCAAATTTGATCAGTCATTACTTGGCCACTCCCACAGGTTTTGCATTAGCATTGTCCCAGCACATCTTGCTGGCAGATAATTAGAGGTTTTGTGGCTGGGTTGAAGTCCCAGTCCCACTGCTAGGGGCCTTGAGTGATTATAGAAGTCAGCCAGTTTGAGCTTTGTATCCCGTTTTACCAGGAGACTTTGCTAGGGTCACTCAAGTAGATTCCAGGTAGTTTCCGCTGTACTAGATTTCTACTTTGCCCCCTGTATGTCTACCCAATATCAGTTGTCTCTCCAAGTACTTTCTCTCTCCATCCCTCCCATTCCCTACCTGATCTTTCTGTTCTCATCCTCACCTGTCACCAGTCCACCTGCAAAATCTATTCTATTTCCCTTTTCCCATTCAGTGGAGACACCCCAAAATGTCCCATAGAGTTTATAGGTCTGCATCCATTCATATCTTCTCTTTTGATCCTTAATTATGTTTTGTTATACTCATAGATGTTTGCCTGGCCCAAACGTCATCAGAGGTGAGTCATCCAGCCGCCTACAGGAGCAAATGCAGAGACTCACAGTCAAACACAGTGGAGCCACAGGGATCCCAGAGAAGAGGGGGAAGAGAGAGTATAGGAGTCAGAGGGACTGAGGACCAAGGAATTAACTAAGCAGGGCTCATATGGTCTCATAGAAACTGAAGCAAGAAAAATGGAGCCTGCACAGGTCTGTCTAGGTCCCCTGCATATACTGAATGATTGTGAGGTTTGGTATTCTTGTGGGACTTTCTAACAGTGGGGTGGAACTGTCTCTGACTCTTTGACCTGCATTTGAGACTCTTTCATCCCTACAGCTTTACCTTGTCCAGATTTGATATGAGGGTTTGTGCCTATTCTTATTGCACCTTGTTAGGCCATGTTCAGTGAGAATCCCTTGGAGGCTTATTCTTTACTGAAGGGCAAAAAGGAGGAGTAGGTCTATGTGAGAGGAGAGGTGCCAGCAGTGGGGGGAGGTTGTGATGGAGGAAGGTCATTGGTTAATTAATAAAGAAACTGCTTGGCCCTGATAGGTTAGAACATAGGTGGGTGGAGTAAACAGAACAGAATGCTGGGAGGAAGAGGAAGTGAGCTCAGATGCCATGCTCCTCTCTCCTGGGCAGACTCCATGAAGCAAGCCACCAGATCAGACATGCTGAATCTTTCTCGGTAAGACTGGTGCTACAGAGATTATTAGAGATGGGTTAAAGCAAGATATGAGAGTTAGCCAGAAGAGGCTAGATATAATGGGCCAGGCAGTGCTTATATGAATACAGTTTGTGTGTTGTTATTTTGGGGCATAATCTAGCCAGGTGGCCAGGAGCCATGGCTGTGGGAAGAGGTCCGCAGTTCTTACTACAAGGGTGAACTGTGGTCCAGACGCAATGTGTGCTAGAAGAGTACAAGTTAAAATAAAACATTTTTTTTAAAAGTTAGTGGTCCAACTTTCTACTTTTCTCCCACATATATAGTCTCATGTGTCAGCTTTTGAAGAAGCGGTTTGAGTTAATTGGTTCTCAATGCTATGAACTGCAAAGCACATAGGGTGATTATCCTGTTTCATTGACTGCATTTACCCCTTTTGTCTGGCAATTTTGTCCTGTAGTTCTGTGAGTTTGTGTAATTGTTTCTCTGACTTAATGTCTTTTCTATTTTTTTTCTTCTGAAATTTTTACTACTGGGTATGGACAGCTCTGGACCTAGTATGAAGTTTTCTTATTTTTCCTTTTGCACTTTTCATTATTTCATCTTTGCAATTTATCTTGAGAAGTTTATTGGATTATACTTTTTTGGAAAAGATTTGTTCATTGTTATTCATTTATTTGTATGAGTCCTGTGTAAGTTTAGTACACAACTTGCATCAGACGGTAGTGAGCTCTGATGCAGATGCTGGGAACTGAACCCAGGTCTTTGAAAGAGCAGCATGGGATCTTAACCACTCATTCAGCTCTCTAGCCTATCAATTACATTTTAAAATTCTAGATTATTTATTTAAATAATCACCTTGTCTCCAAAATATTAAGACACTAGTCTTCAACCAGTGACTTGTGACCCCTTTTGGATTCTCACCCTACTTATCCTGCATATCAGATATTTACAATGCGTAACAGTAGCAAAATTGCAGTTCAAGAATAGCAATGAAGTCAGTTTATTGTTGGGGGTCACATTCAAGGGTCACAGTGTTAGGAAGGTTGAGAACCACTAAATTAAGGCTATATAAACATTGTCATCTGTTTCTTTATCATGAAACTTTCTTTTTATTTTGTGGTCCCTGTAATCACCCTTAGGATAGTAAGTACAAGTGTGTGTGTGTGTGTTTCACATCTTTCCATGCACATACACATACATAGACATTATGGTACATTGGTGATACATGTTTTACAAGAACATGTCACTGATTCTCAAACACCTTAGTCGCCAAACCCCAAATACTAAAATTTACTGAAGATCCTAAACTCTTTGTATAGGTTATATTTATGGGTGTTGTATTAGAAACCAAAGCTGAGCAGCATCCCTGTGCCACACAATGGCATTTCAGTCAGTGAGAGCCTGTGTACACAATGTCAGTCCCTTAAGATTACATGGCCTAGACACACCAGAGCCAACTCAGTCTGTGCAAGTACACACTGTGAAATTTGCACACCACTAAAATTGCATTTTTCAGAGCATATATCCATTGTTAAGTGACACATAATTATATTAAAACACTTATTAATTTATGAATAGCACTAAACCTGTCACATACTAGTAAAAATACTATTTTATTGGCTGGCCTAACAGAAGACAGCTGTGATAGCAAAGATGTTTCAGAATCTTATTCATCACGTGGCATCATGCATTGTGTTGCCTCTGAAGAACTGTTCCTTGCACTCATTAAAGTAGGAGGAAGTAATGAAAACAATAGCCCTATAGTATCAAGAACGTCATTATGACCTTGAACAAACATACAAAGGGCAGGAATCACACAGGTTCTCTGATCTATATTGTTTACAAACTGTCGTTATATGCATACAGACACATGTGTGCACAGCCACCCCCCCCACCTTTTAGAATACTACCTTGTACTGTTATCTTTTTTCTCTTGACTTTATTTTTCACTTTATTTTTTTGTTCGTTTGTTTAGTTCCCCCTTCCTCCACATTGCTGTGTCTAGAAGCTCTCCTCAGATATCTGATTACAGCTGCCTGACAGCCTCTCCTTAGGTACTGAAGACTGACTGGGCTCTGTGTTTGGAGAGAGAATTTTCAATGAGTCAGTTTATCTAAGGCAGTGGACCTCAACACTGTGAAAAGCGATGTTCATCTGTTCAAAAGCAGGGGGCTTATAAATATGCCTTTACTGTACTGTCCTCTGATACAACGTAACCTTTCAACACATAATTTACCAATAATAATGTTCTTACAGAATTGAAGTGTAAACAGGACAAATAGAGTGCACTTGTAGTAAAACTATGTATTTTACAGTGTCAATCATTCAGCACATGTGTTTCGCTGTTGTGTGATATGTCAGAAGCTTGCATGCGGAGGTCAAATCTCTGTGAAGGTGGCAGTTACACATGCACATGGATAGACATGTGCTAGTGAGCAGCAATGACATGTGTCAAATAGCATGGCTTTTTCCTTAAATTTCATTGTGTATATTTAAGGCACATGACAGTGTTATGAGATAATGTCCACATAGTAGAGTGGTTGCTACAATGAAACAAATTCCCATGTCTGTCAATCACAGCTGTCTATTATTCTATTCTGTGGAGAATGGCCCTGAACTACTTTTTAACCAAAATATCAATTACACTGTGCTATGAACTACTATCGTGATATGATCCATCAGTTCCTCGGATTCATACACCTGCATATCTGCTATTTTATATTCTTAGATCTGTATCCTTCCTTCCCTTCAAAGATATAGTAGATATGTGAGATGATGTAATACTTTCCATTCTGTCTTGGCTTTACTTCGTATAGCCTAGTATTGCCCAAGTCTATTATGGAGAATAGCAACTTTTCTTCCTTTTTAAAGTGTTAAATTTCTTTGTCTCTATATCTGTCCATTTGCCTTTCTCCCTCTGTGTGTGTCTGTCTGTAGCTCTCCGTCTGTATGTGTGTGTGTGTGTGTGTTTGTGTGTCTGTCTGTTTTGAGGTCTGCATGTGTATATTTGTGTGTGTGTGTGTGTGTGTGTCTGTCTGTCTGTCTGTCTTGAGTTCTGTATGAAGTGTGTGTCCACACCACAGTCTGATTACTTGCATTCTCTTGGGACAGTTTCTTTCCACTCCACTGTATGGTGAGCAGTTCTGTAAATACATACACAAGGGCTTGTTCTTCCCAAAGTGATGAACTTGTTTCCTTTGGGTACAATATTTAAACCCCTAGTTAAACAACACACCATTTTATTTCAATTTACAGTCGCATCTCTGAAAACAAATTCGGCCCAAGTGAGGATCAGGTTTATGTTTATTTCTCAAAATGTAAATTCATATATATATACACACACACACACACACACATATATATATATCACATCCATACATAAGCACCTATGTATAATGTGCATCAGTATATATACAATGGAGTTAGCAATCTAGATTTGCACAATATTTCCTCCCTTTTCCTGTATGACTGCCTGCTGTGATATCAGAAGTCATTGTGGATGGTGGGCAGTCTTCTCCATGAGACATAAGATGTGTTTAGATTAATTGTGACTCCTGTCAACAGTTTTTTTTGTGTTAACATCTCCTCTACTATTAACTGCCGCCTTATTTCCAGTCTTCCTCTACCTTACAAACCCCGCTGTTTGGAGATCCGGAAAGACTTGTTTTCCCACCATGAATTGCTTGCTCTTCAGCATTTCTCTGTGTGGCTTCTGTACCTGGTCCCGAATCCCTTGTATTCCATGTCTTCAGAGAAGGGCACTGATTAGTGGATGACAGGCGCCAGTGTGACGAGTGTCTTTGTTGTGCATACACAGAGCCCATTGCTTCTCATTTGCCCTCCCAGCCAACTCTCTGTTCCTCGTTGCCTCCTGCCTTTGGATGAACTGATAGCGCCCTGTGTTCTTCAGAGCATCGGTGCTGTCTCACTGTTTGCCCTCTGTAAGCAGCGTGGTGGAAGCTTCCACTGGTCTCCTTAGTTAGCATTCTGGTTTTTTTTTTCTTTTTCATTTCTCTGAAATTGGTTGACCTCCCTCATCTGCGTGTACTCTTTTCTCTAGGTACCTCCTTGAAGGCTTTATGATTTTTATTACTACACATCTTTGGAAAGTGGTGAAGTCTAAGGAGCAGTGTCCAATCAACCACACTGAATTGGAAGTCCCAAGTAATAACTTAGTAATTAGAAAAATCAATATTGTTAAGGCAAGGCTGGGACAAAGCCTTTATGAGGAGGAAAGCCTCAGAGACTTATAAACCATTTCTCTTCACAGAGCTGTATCACATATCTGTAAGCCTAGATCTTAACTTCACAGTTCTGTACTATCTATTTAAATAGAACTGAGCACATTGCAGATTAAAGTTTCTGAGAGGTGACAAAAGACAACAGTCCCTCACGGAATAAATGTCTTTAATTCCCTTAAAAATAGCACTCTTTCTCGTAAACTAAAACCAAAACTATTTGTTTATTTACTTCGTTTGTAGGTGTGGAAATATCTTGGAGACCATGTTGATCCCCAAGATTGAACCCACGTAGCCAGGCTTAGAGGCAAAAAGCCTTACCTCGTAAGCCTGTTGCAATAGGATTAATTTCTTACACCAACCTTTGCCTATTTCTGGGTTTTTGTTGTTGTTTTGATTTTTACTAAAGAAAACTTTATTCTATTAGTAAAAAAAAAAACTCTAATATTCTCTCTCTTTCAAAGAAAAGATAATAAATCAGCTTTGAACTTAGCTTCTCTTTCCTGAATCAAGGTGTTTGAAGACAGGATACTACCTTCACTTAACCCTTTATGTTTTGTGAACACACTTTTATGTTTTATTACAAAAACTTTAGTAAATTACAAATAATTTTACCTTCAGAAGTGAGTTGTTATCTACATATATCAATAAAATTAATAAACTGTGTTTAAATTCTTAAATAATTAAAATGATAAAGAGTTAAGCAGATGCTTTATCTTTGGACAAAAGCTTAATGTGGTAATCACTGCTTACATACAGTGGAACACAGTGAAATGTAGTGAAAGGAAACCATGTCTAATTTTGAGGGCTATATCTCCTGTTATTTCCTTTGTCTTCTCTCATTTTCTCCTGGTGCAAGGAAGGAGAGCTGTAATCAGCTCCGGTTGCTGCAGCTTCCCCTTTCTCTCCAGGTCTTGGTTTTACTACACCACTCCTCTATTACACCTGCTTCTAGATGAATGGATGGTGGATGGATGGATGGGTTGATGTGTGGGTGGGTGGGTGATTGGATGGACGGATGTGTGGGTGGGTGAATGGATGGATGGATGTATTTATGGATGGTGGATGGATGGATGGATGGATGGATAAGTGGGTGGGTGGATGGATGGATGGTGGATGGATGGATGGGTTGATGTGTGGGTGGGTGGATGCTTTTCAGACTTGGTGTGGAAGTGACTATGTTTTAGCAGGCTGTCTCACTTTAATAAAATAAAATAAGTCAATGAGTAATTGTTGTAGGAGGCCACTTGTTTGTTCCCAGCTGCTCAGCCCTGAAATAACTACATAGAACTGTATTACTAAATCACTACTTGGCCTATTAGCTCTAGCTTATCATTGGCTAGTTCTTACATCTAGAATTAACCTATTTCCATTATTTTATATTTTACCATGAGGTTCGTGGCCTACTGGCCAGGTTCAAACAGGTGGCTCATATCTTTCTCCTCTGGTGGCTCCAGGGCTCCTCCTCACTCCACCTTCTTTCTTCCAGCATTCAGTTTAGTTTTCCTTGCCTAGCTCTGTTCTGCTCTGCTATAGGCCCAAAGCAGTTTCTTTATTAATCAGTGGTATTCATAGCATACAGAGGGGATTCTCACAACAAGTAAAGGTACACATAAATGTGTATCAGAATTGTTGGAAAAGAACTGAATAAAATTTGGGAAGAAAAATATAAAAACACAAAAGTGTATCTGATCTAAAATGTCAGTAGCATTGTAAATAGTATGACTGCTTTTCAGTTGAGGCATGCTTTTTTCATGGAAGATATGCCAGTCATTCTTTTCTATTTGTTCTAAAAATATGAAATACATACACATTTTCTACTCATATATATTTAAACTAAGACCATGTAATTCCTTTATGAAAGACTATTTTATAACAATAATGTACTGTGGTGTTTTATATTATTTTATTTACATAAAATAAATCCATAAATCCATACAGAATAACATTTCAAAACCCAGTCAATTTATTGGACTATGTATGATATTTGCCTCATAGTAAAAGAAAAGTGTATTTTTAACCAAATTTATTATTAGTATAAATTAAAACCTAATGCTTTGCATCAAATAGATGCTATTTTCAGTTATTTTTATTGTGATATTTATATTTTACTCTTATCACTTGCATTTCTGCAGTACTCTCTTAAGATATGCTTTAACATGGGATAAAACCGGACTCTCTGAACATGGAGGACAATGAGGGCTGCTGAGAAGGCAAGAACAATGGCACTGGGTTTTGATCCTACTGCATGAACTGGCTTTGTGGAAGCCTAGGCTGTTTGGGTGCTCACCTTCCTAGACCTGGATGGAGGAGGAGGACCTTGGACTTCCCACAGGGCAGGGAACCCTGACTGCTCTTAGGACTGGAGAGGGAGGGGGAGGAGAGGGGGGGAGGGGGGAGAAAAGGGAGGCAGGGAGGAGGCAGAAATTTTTAATAAAAAAAGAAAAAAAAAACAAAATAAGTGAGACATCCTAAAAAATGTTTACTGAGAAAAATAGTACAAATGGTGGGGAATGTTTTAATAAATAGTGTAGTTTGCATATTTGACTTGGAAAGATACTCTCACTTTTGTTTTAAACAGAATTTCATTGTAAAGTAACGTACCACCTCCTCCTTGGACGACTGCACGCCAATCCTCAACTTCCAATTAGCATCTCCTACAACCTTATTCATAGGTACAAATCAGTCAAAAAAAATCACAGTTATAGCTGGGCGGTGGTGGCGAACGCCTGTAATCCCAGCACTTGGGAGGCAGAGACAGGCTGATCTCTGTGAGTTCGAGGCCAGCCTGGTCTACCAAGGGAGTTCCAGGACAGGCTCCAAAGCTACAGAGAAACCCTGTCTCGAAAAACCAAAAAAAAAAAAAAAAAAAAAAAAAAAATCACAGTTATAGGAATCACACTGAGTTCTAATGAGAACATACTGCAGGCCCAAAGAAAGCTGTGTAGAACTGTCGATCTCTTTGTGCCTCCAAGACTTCTGTTACTGCCTGAGCAAGAGCAGAGGTATGTTACTTAGAGATGTATATTGAGGGCCATTTTCTCATGTGTATCTGTGGGTAAGTCCTTCAGGAGGCTAATTCTGATAAATATGAGAAGGTGACTCCACTCTGAGAAGCCTAAACAAAACACTAACTTCCTAAGCAGCTATAACCCCTATTTGCCTCTGGATATTTACCCTATTCCTCCATATTCAAATATTCTGAGCATATAAATAGAATTTTATAATACTATTTCATTCATTGTTTTTCTTAAGCTGAGGGGAATATCTCACATGCCCTATTTTTTTTAAATTGGTTTATTATTGTGAGTAATTAATTAAATAAGTATGACACTTATATGGAGGTCAGGATGGATGAATTGTCACCTTGGCTTTCTTTCTTTCTTTCTTTCTTTCTTTCTTTCTTTCTTTTATTTTTCTTGAAATTTAAATTTCTTATACCATTCTAGTGTGAAAAGTATTCCCAAAAATTCATTTTCCCAATTATTTATTAATTTGATGATAATATTTTAATACAAATCTGAAGATACTGTTGTAAATGCTAAGAAACAAAAGTAAACAAAATTAAGTGTCTATTTTCACAGAGTCACAGTCTATAGCAGTGGTTCTCAACCTTCCTAATACTGTAACCTTTAATGCAGTTACTCATATTGTGGTAATCTCCAACCACAAAATTATTTTTATTGATACTTCATAACTCTAATATTGCTATTGCATGAATTGTAATGTAAATGTATGTGTTTTCCAATGGTCTTAGGCAATCTCTGAGAAAGGATCATCTGACTCGCAGAGGAGTCATAGCCCATAGGAATCACGGATTTATAAGGAGAAATAGGAAAAAATAAATAAACCCATAGTGTTTCAAGTACTAAAGTGATATGGTAATTGGTCTACAGGATGATCCAGAAAACTTCCAGGTAGAGGTAATAAAAATGAATAGTGAAAGGTTAGCCTCAGTGTTTGAACGATATGTAAATTAATTAGCTGGGTTCTACTACAGTAAAACAAAAAGAAAATTTTAGTATCATTATTGCATGGAATTCTGCTTTAGAAAACATTCCCACATGCTGCAAATCTTCATGACTCTTTGTTACAGAATATTTGTTTACATGGTAAAGATGTGTCTTTTCCATAGCACCTTTTGATTGGTTTAATAAAGAGCTGAATATCTAGTAGCTAGGCATGAGGAACTTAGGTGGGACTTCCAGAGATAGAAAGGACTCTGGGAAGGAGAAAGATGGAGATGCCAAGAGATACAATGCAATCAGGATGTTCAGGAGGAGAGGTAACAGACACTAGTCACATGGCAGAATGCAGAGTAATGTAAATGGGTTAATTTGAGTTATAAGAGCTAGTTGGGGGCAAGTCTAATCTAAAGACTAAACTTTCATAATTAATTAAGTCCCCATGTTATTGTTTGAGGCCTGGCAATCCCAATAGAAAAAGTATTATTACAAATGGTATCCAACATGTGGCACATACAAAGAGCCCGCTGCACATGGTTTACAGAGGTGTGATTCTTTTAAGAGGCCCTGTTATGCAACAGAGCACTTGCAGAAAACTACATAATAGCTCCTGTTACGTGTGTCCCAAGAGCTGGGGTGGTGAGGCAGACCCAAAGGGGGCAGAGTCAGCACCATAAAC
This sequence comes from Microtus ochrogaster, assembly GCF_000317375.1. Taxonomy (NCBI): domain Eukaryota; kingdom Metazoa; phylum Chordata; class Mammalia; order Rodentia; family Cricetidae; genus Microtus; species Microtus ochrogaster. Next base: position 4,982,744 of record NW_004949097.1, read on the forward strand.
TAGGGTCACAGCAAATGGTCTATCAAGATAAGGTTTGGCTCATAAGGTCAGAGAAGGGTATAGATGTACATAAACTCAGGTCCAGGCTGAGAAAACCACTGAACAGGTTACAGTGTGCTTAAAAATGTGATTAGATGCAGAAGAAAGAAAAGAAAATGGATATAGACACAAAAATTAGTTTAACAATAATCAAGTGAAGTCTTTAAAGAGATATTAAAGTAATATAAAATAAGTAAGTCACCTAAGGATGGGAAATAGCATAACACAGGGTGTGTGTATCACATGTAGTGCTTTGTTAACATTAAATGTTTAAATGTTGATGAGCAAAACATGATAGCTGCTGGGAGATATTGGCTTGAGAAAAGAGTTGCTAAACTTTCCAGCCTGTGTGTTTTGGGGGATGTTTTAACTTTAAAATGGAAACCAAGATATGTGTTACATAAGGATTGAGGTTATACTTTTGTCATTTCTATAGTTTTGGAAGTTGCTTACTCTGTACTTCCTGTTTACTCAAGTAACATTTTATTTTTTTCAGATCTCTGAAGGAGTTAAAAACTATATAATATCTAAACTCAGAGAATGGTGTCACCCACTTGCAAGGTGAGTTTCCCAACTCAGTTCATCTAATATAGCAATAACCTCATAAATTACTTCTAGAAATTACCTGATCTATATAATCCCTCCCAACTATGCCTAGCTACTAGAGAGCTCATCATAATGTTTTTTCACTTTCAGGTAGGGAAGTTTTGAAGTCAATCTGTGTCTGTGGAAAGCACCGTTGAACAGGTTTATGTTAGGATCAAAAACTTCACCTTCATTAGTGTCTCCTAACAAATGAGGATATTCATGTCAACATTGTCAAAAATGTACTGATCAAAGCATCATACACACTGGAGTCAAATCATGATTCCACTACTATGAGACCTAAGAATGCATTTATTCAGCTTCTCTAAACATGAATTTGCTAAATGAACATATGGATACTCCATAAAACTACCACATAGAATGACATTTTATTCATTTTTGGAGTAAATTTTTTCAATGTTTATTCTTTCTTCTTTAGAAATGATTTTTAGTTTAAAGCCCCTGTAAAATGCCTTTCTGATTTGTGTATTTTGTTTACTAAACATTTCACATGCACCTGGAGAAGTATGTATTGTGCCAGTTTTCATATTTTCCATTTGCCTTCTGGGTTCAGTATAGTTTGTTTTAAGAGCGCTACCACTACTGCTCGCTCTCTCTCTCTCTCTCTCTCTCTCTCTCTCTCTCTCTCTCTCTCTCTCTCTCTCCCTCCCTCTCTTTCTCTCCCTCCCTCCCTCTCTCACTCTCTCCCTCTCTCCCTCCCTTCCTCTGTCTCTTTCTCTGACTTTCAAGACAGGGTTTCCCGGTGTAGCACTGGCTGTCCTAAAACTAACTCTGAGATCAGGCTGGCCTCAAACTCAGAGATTTGCGGGCCCTGCTTCCCAAGGGCTGGAATTAAAGGCATGCACCACAGCAATGACAAACTGATTAAATTAAAAAATTCACAACACACAATTTATTGACTTTACTTGAAATGTTGAACATATACCTCTTTATGGTATTGACATTTTGATCACTCAAAAAGAAATGCTCATTGCCCGGCAGTAATCATACCACTTTCCACTTAGGCCTATCCTCAGCTAACCACAGAGTCACAGTCCCATATCCACAAAACTGCTTTCTAATTTTACAGATTTACATAGTTTTCCATTCCTATAAAATAAATTTTACAATGTGCTATTTGGTGTCTGTCTTATTTGAATTCACTTAGTGTTGCTATAGTTCTTCTAAATAAATATGTTTAATTTTTATTATTTAATAATAGCACATTGTAAGTATAAAGGTATATATGTGTTAAAAATTATTTAAGCTTTCATTTATTGCTGGACACTTTTGACTATATGTCTCACTATATTTTACAAAAAACTGTCCCCAAACATATATGTATAACATTGAACACAGTGGATATCAATAAAAAAGAAAAAATATCCAAATGAATAAAGTAATGTAGTAATAGGAGCGGTGGGGCTGCTTCCCCAGCACCCCAGCCGCCTGCTAGCTTATGTCTCGAAATAATTACACGGACACTGTATTCTTTTAAACACTGATTGGCCCATTAACTGTAGCCCTTACAGGCTAATTCTCATATCCCTATCAACCCATCTCTAATAATCTGTGTAGTATCAGTCTTACCGGGAAAGATTCTAGCCTACATCCATCCTGGGTCTGAGCTTCATGCGTCTGCCTCAGAGAGCAGAGCTATCGCATCTTCCAAGGAGAGGGGAGCATGGTGTCTCTGAGCTCACTTCATCTTCCTCCCAGCATTCTGTTCTGTTTATTCCTCCCATCTATGTTTTAACCTATGGGGGCCAAGCAGTTTCTTTATTATAATTAACCAATGACCTTCCTCCATCAAAGTAATAGTCATAAAAACAAAAAGCATAAAAGCTAAAAAATTCTCTAGAAGCTTTCAATACAAGTCTTTTTTATTTGATTTATATGTATTTATTAAAGATTTCTGCCTCCTCCCCGCCACTACCTCCTATTTTCCTCCCCCTCTCCTGATCAATCCCCCTCCCTCGTCCGCCCCAAGAGCAATCAGGGTTCCCTGCCCTGTGGGAAGTCCGAGGACCACCCACCTCCATCCAGGTCTAGTAAGGTGAGCATCCAAACTGCCTAGGCTCCCACAAAGCCAGTACGTGCAGTAGGATCAAAAGCCCATTGCCATTGTTCTTGAGTTCTCAGTAGTCCTCATTGTCTGCGATGTTTAGCACTAGGTTTCAATCCTAATACATGAACTGGCTTTGTGGGAGCCTAGCCTGTTTGGATGCTCACCCTCCTGGATCTGGATAGAAGTGGGAGGACCTTGGACTTCTTGCAGGGCAGGGAATCTGGACTGTTCTTCATTCTTGAGAGGGAGGGGGAATGGAGTGGGGGGAAGGGGGAGAGGGGGAGGGGAGTGGGGAGAGGGGACAATGTGTGGGAGGAGGGGGAGGGAAATGGGAAATGGGGAAGAGGTGGAAATTTTTTTTCAACAACTTAAAAAAAATAAACAAAAAAAAGAAAAATAAATAAAAAGACACTAAAAAGTTACTTCAAGTCAGCAGAAAGAAAACAAGAAAAGAATAATTGTAAATGCAATTCTATAGTAAAGTATAAAAGCTAAAGTATTACTTGACTCTTAATTTGAATTCTGTGTTTCTGTATAACTGTATAGGTAAATGCATAAACCAATAACTAAAAATTGAGGTTAATGGGCTTACAATGTACCAGGATATTTACTAAAATGATAAATATAAAGGACGAGAACCAATTAACATAAAAAGAGCATTTAAATGCCTTTAAGAATGATTTATTGAAACTGAGGTGCTATAAGGTTCAGATATTAAGTGTGAAATTCAATATAACCATTAAAGAAATATCTAAAATATATGAAGATAAAAGGAATAACTATACAATGTATAAATGAATTATATACAAAAGGATGCATTTGAAAAGCAATGAAAAAAACATAGAACATACAAAAAACTAATGGCAAACTAGTCTATATAAGTAATTTTCTAGTAAATACTTTAAATGTAAGAGGATTACATGTACTAATTGGAAAATACAGTTTGGCAGAATATACAAAGATAGCCATGACCAATCTTCATACTCTGTAAATATGTCCGTATGGCTACTTACATACAATGACAGATATATGCAACAACAATTAATAAAAAATGAGGTCACAAATTTCAGAGACCATGAAGGGGTACAGTAGAATATTTGGATGGAAGAAAGAGAAATGGTGTGATTATAGTTTGATCTCACAAATTAAAGCAAAGCAAAGCACAGATAGAAAGCTGACATATTTATACTAAAACTGACCAAGTACCTAGAGATAATGGACACTTAAATGGGCAACTGGTCTTTGAGAAAAACATCCTAGATAGACAGTGGACAAAGACAAGTGGCATTGGATAAACTATGCATCCTCATACAAAAATAAAACAAAGAGGACCCTTTTCACTTCCTATATACAAAAATCAACTCAAATTCTTTAAAAGTTAAAATTTTCGACTCTTAGAAGAAAAAAGGAGTGAATCACTGTGCTATCTGAGGTAGCTATGGTTTTAGGGATGTGACACCAAAAGAAAAGAATTTGAACCACAAAGTATGTACAGTGGCACTACAATAAAGTAAAGTGTTTCATTTTTAAAAAGTTAATGAAGATTAATTGAATGGCATCAAAGGGACACCTACAGACTGTAAATGCAGACTGCTCTTTGAGTCCCAGCTGCCCAGATCCAAATAATCACACAGAAACTGTTAATTACAAAACTGGTAGGCCGATGTCTCAAGCATATTTCCAGGTAGCTGTTACATCTTAAATTAACCCATTACTATTACTTTATATTTTACCATGAGGATCTTGTTTGTTTTTTTTTTTTTTTTACCTCTTGTTTCTTGGGCAGCCACATGGCACCTGTCTCCTTCAGCAGCTATGTGGCATCTATAGAGCAGCTACATGGCATATAGATGGGAATCTCATATCATCAAAGATGGATGCCTCAATGTTACAAAAGAACTTTGGGTGGCTGTATAGTCAGCGAGATGTCGTTGTCAATTTTAGAGTTTTGAAAGTTGCTTACAATGTACTTTCTGTTTACTTAGGTAATATTATATTTTTCTGGGGTCTTTGATGGAGATGAAGCCTAAATAGTTATAATTATACTTTTCCTTAGTTTTGATATAACTGAATTAGATATTAAACTTTCCAGATACAAATAGACTAAATATTGTAACTGTAATTCCTGCTTGATACCTGTTTTGTTATATGTAATTTTACTATATTAAAGTTAAAACCTTCCTTTTTATTTGAAAAAGGGGAGATGATGTGGGATTCCCCCCTGTGTGCTATGAATATGTTTTATTTCCATTGGTTAAGAAGGAAGCTGTTTTGGCCAATGGCTCAACAGAGTAAAACTAGGAAGAAAATCCAAACAGAGATATAGAGAGGAATTAGGCAGAGTCACGGAGATGCTATGTAGCAGCCCAAGAAGCAAGAGGTAACAAACCATGAAACTCATTATAAAATTTATATAGAAATATGCCCGAGACATTGGCCAAGCAGTGTTGTAAATAATATAGTTTCTGTGTAATTATTTGGGTCTGGTGGCCAGGAACGAAAGAGTAGTCTCTGTTTATAACAGACAAGAAGAAAGTATTTACATATCTGAGAATTGATGAAATCCTAACTATATAAAAAGTTATACAACTAAAAAACAAAATTATTTGCTGAAACAATAGGCAAATATTTGAATATACATTTCTCGGGGGAGAATTTTCAGATGATCAACAGGTATTAAAGAGGTTCAAATTCAGTAACAACAAGGAAACAAGGTCAGAAAAATGAATATTAGTCAGAGGCAGAATAATTCCACATGGCATGGCTTCACCTGTTAGAGAAAATGTTGATCAGAATAAATGTGATTATAGGAAATAGCTTGGTGATTCCTGCAATATCTTTAGTGCTTTAAATGAAAAGTTAGTCTTTGTTGTTCTCCCACCCATTTAAAACAAAATTTTTATGGATATTTCTTGAATTTCCTATGTATTTTGATTTATCGGGTTTTCATTTTTAGCTAATGGGACATTTCCCAATTCCCCATATTGTTTATGAAAGAAAGGGTGAGCACATGACATTTTGCTTAGTTTTTGCTTCATTCCACTCCTTCAATAAACATACCGCATTATGCTTATTTCCTTAGACTGCGTTTTCTGATTTAAGTGTTAGATGTCTTATTTGGGGGATAAAACAAATAGCAAGGGGGAACGAAATAAGAGTTTATCGCAATAGAAAATAATGGTTGCTACCTTGTGAGAAACCACAAAAAGTCAATGGATTGATTGACAGGAATACCTTATTAAAGTGAATCTTTTTTTCTGCCTAGGACACCAAATAGCAAGTCTCAGAGTGATGGATTTGACCTTGAGTTGCAGAGTTTATTTCCATAGTGTTCTTGTATATGTTCCCCCCATTTATTCACCTTTCATACACCACAAAATCATACTCGGCTTCTTTAATGGCGTCTTTGGGTGAAGATTCCTAGCTGTTTCTGTGGTTGTCAATGGGGCAAGAAAGGTCAGACTCTCTAGAGATTCACAGATTGATCTGGTCAAGTGGCAGAGACCGTGGGGAAACCTACACTGCCCACAATACATTAGCTGCATCCAGGCAACAGAAGGTCTTAGGCTGAAGCAATTGTGCAAGGCTAGTGTCTATACTAGGGTAGGTGGCTGGGAATGCATAGGGCAGCAGCATTGAAAAGCAGAGCTTGTACAATAAGTCAGATTTGTATCTGATTCTACTTATGTATAATTGTCAGCTCAAAATCACAAGAAAATACCTGCAGGGAAACACCAGCCCCTGGTTTTTACAGAACCTTAGCTAAGGACAATAATGAGCAATCTATTTACATAATTAGATTACTTTATATTTTTTAAAAGACGCACATTAATGTACTCTATATAATAAAATGTTTTGTAGTCCTTTAAGTGAATACTGAAAAATAATTATACATAAAACATTATGCTTAAGATGTGAGAGAAAATTAAATAGTATATATAAAGATGTCTAAAGTATTAATTGTCATAAATATACTTTGTTGTGTTTGGTTATGAGGTAATTAGAAGGTGTAAAGTGAAAGAAAATAATCAGCAATTAAAGAAAAACACCAAACATTTGGTTCCATAAACAAAACAGTTTCAGGTAAATAATTCTGCATTAAAGATGCAGGGAAGTATTAATTTTCCAGCCTGGGAGGTGCTACTTTGAATCCTGCTATTACTACTTTATAATTAATCCAATGTGTGGTTTTATTTTTTTACCTGTTAAGGAAAATAGCATCTTATAGACTTCCTAATACAATGGAATCCAATGGCATTTTTAAGGGCTGTTTAATACATAGTGGGAGTTTAAGCATATTCTAATAAAGGATAAAATTTAAATACGGATGGCAGGCAATGACTGGGATTTGGTTACACCACCCTTGCTTCTCTCGATTTTAATTTCTTTATTGTTTCAATAATTGGTGTGTTAAGAGTGTTTTCTAGAAGCCAGGGAGAAATCCAGGCACTCAAAGCTGAGCCCTGGTATTTACAAAGGTAATGAGTCTGTCAGCTGTATGGAGTCAAGAGTGCTTTCTGTTTGGGGTTGCTATCCTGGAGCCTAACCTAAAGGGACACCTTTCTTAGGGGATAACAGTTCATTTGTCTTCATGCTAACTCTATCAAGGAATTTTCCTGTGCAGAAACCAGCTAGTGTGTAGCGTGTTTTTTTTTTCTTTCTTCTTTCTTTCTTTCTTTCTTTCTTTCTTTCTTTCTTCCTTCCTTCCTTCCTTCCTTCCTTCCTTTCTTTCTTTTTTTCTTTTTTTTTTATGTAGTGTACTGACAGCTACGAAGGAAACCTAATCCGTCAAACTCATTTCACCGAAGACCTCAAGTATGAGTTCAATCCTGATCCTTAAGGCAACGGCATGGATGAAGTACTTAGTACCTGACCTTTTTGATTTTGAACATGCAGTACTCTAGGGATTTCAGAGGAAGGAGTGTATTTATTTCTCTTTGTATGGAGAAACATAGTCATTATTTTGGGTGTTGCATTTAAAAATCATGTGTTTACGCTATCACTTGCCTGAAGTGGCATACTTTGACGTGTTCCATCACAGTGGTTCATTTACAGTGCACTAAACTGCATGCTTATTTTTTCTTTACTCTTCAAATCTTGTGCAAGTACTAAATTAGTTTTGCTCCAATAATAAAGTCATGTTGTTTAATCTTGTCTAGGTTTCCAAAACTAACCATGAAAATATGGAAATAATGTCAATCTTAAGAAAAATGACAAATAATTCCTTCGTGCATTTGCAGCTTACCAAGGTGCAATATCTATCCTGTAAATACTGACTTGCTCAATATTATTTCCACTGCAACTTGGCATTTCTACATCTCGAGAGGGCACTAAAACAGGTATTTGACAAGGATTTCTCCCCCACAAGATGGTGTCTTTTTACTCCTCATGTTTGTAGAATGAGTTGATGTTCAGTCAAGGATCATGAGGCTGTTTATCACGTTGAGTTTGCGGGTGTGGGCAATGGATGCAGTCACTCGAGGCATTGCACCTATCAGGAACATAGCTGAGCTCACTCTGTTGTTAAGAATCCAATTTCTGTGAAAAGTTAATATCACTCTATTTTACTTGACAACTATTCTGTGGGCAAGTGAATAACAACTTAGACAAGAACATTAACAGTTTCAGTTGGTATGTCTTCTCTTTTTACTTAAAAAAAATCACAGAATCTTCACTTGTGTTACTGTAATTTTCAAAACTCAATAGAAAATGAACCAATTAAGACACTCAAAATAAACCATCAAAGTTCTAGGGCTTTTAGCACAAAACAATGACCACTGGCACTGTTTAGGGAGACTCCTCCAAATAAGGAGCCCCTGCCTTACCCAAGGCCAAGTCTGAGCTAGGTTAACACCTAGGGGCAGATAACCTGCTGCTTCCTCTCGTGCCAGTCTCTGGGAGAGGTAACAGCACCTTGTCTTGAAATTCTATCTAGAAAGTTATAATATTAGAGATATTTTTAGAAAGTAATTGGTCTATGTAATGTTAATTTATCATATACATGAGAAATGGTTTAGTATTTCTACTAAGAGATTAAAAGAAAATGAAAGATCTGCCATATTTCTAGGGTTCTTTTCTGGTCACCCCTGAATTGACTACATGGCATGACCTCATCCTGCAGAATGAGGAATATTTTGCCTTCTTTGTGGGGAGACAGTTTGGGAGGGGTGTGGGTGAAGGCTGCTTGTTCATTTCCCGGCCACTCAGACCCAAAATAATCACACATGAACTGTATTAATTACAGCGCTGCTTGGCTAATCACTTAAGCATATTGCTAGCTAACTCTTATATCTTAAATTAATCCATTTCTGTTCATCTATATATCAGCACAAGGCTATGGCTTACTGTTATGGATCTGGGGTATCTGTCTCATTCAGCAACTACATGGCATCTCTCTGACTCTGCCTACTCTCTCTCTCTATTTCTCCAAGCCTGACTATATTATGCCTACGATAGACCCAAAGTAGCTTCTTTATTAACCAATGCCAACAAAGTACATTTTAGCATTCAGAGGGGAATCCCATATCAGAGGGGTGTCTTGCTTTGGGTTAAATCCCCTCCTTTTAAACTGAGTGTTGTCTCCTTAACTCTCTGTTCTGTGGATTATTGCATCTAAACATAGAAAGTAATGCCATCTAAAAAAGTGATAATAATATTATCCGACTATATTATTATAATTTATTATAATATTTATTATAATTCCAGCAGGATTACATTATTATTAATGCTATCATCATATTGCAGTTAGAATTTGTATTGATACCATTGGTACAATCTAAAAATATCAGCTAACCATGGGCACAGGTACCTGCGACTATAATCTCAGGAGGCAGAAGAACGAGGACCTTTGCAAGTTCACAGCCAGCATGGTGTATTTAGGTTTTCAACCAAGCATAGTTGTGTAGCTACATGGGAAGACACTGACTGAAAGGTAAACAAGAAAAAAACCCACAAATAAATAGATCTCAATTGACAAGAAAGTGTTTGTGGAAAAGTGAATTCTTCCCACAGTCAAGTATTTCCAATAGGAATATCTCAATTTAAGTGGCACAAAGATCACAAAAGTGTGTATGTAAGTTTTCTTCAATATGCAAGTCAATTTACAAAATGTTAACAGGTTATCTTAGGTAAGCATCCACTGTCTGGTCAAACACATAAGATTAAAGCAACAGAGATCTCTGAATTCCCTGACAGTGTTTAAGATCTCAGAGATGGCAATGTTTGTAATTCTGTCTTAGTGTGTTACATTGCTTGAAAACCTTCATGTAAATCAACATTGCTAGAATATTTTTTATTTTAAAAAGTGTTCAAGTCATGTTTCCATGCTTAAATGCTGTTTGTTTTGGACCCTGGACAGATCTTCCTCTGGTTCGATCTCTGCATTCCAACACAGAAGAAGTACTTGCAACCTTCAAACAATGAACAACTGTCTTTGGGTTTTTGATGGCTCCTAAAGGGCATTTTAAGGAATAATTCAGTTATTTTGGGTATTCCTCTTCTTTTTATGATACTATATCTGCTTAAATTATCTTTTGCAGGTAGAAGCTTTCTTTGTTTAAATAAGCACCTTATTTGACTTCATGTTAAATAGTGCTTCAGGCATCCTGACTTAATAAATTTGTATTCAGAAACCTTTCCTAAGACACTGTGCTATATTCATATTCCTCTTTCACTGTGGTTTTGCATGGATAGTTACAGTCTTAACTGTATCTTATTATATCTCATCGGTTTTCTTCATACACTGACCAAATAATCTTGGAAGACACTCTGAGGACAGAGGGGTATGCTTCTTTTTGCTTTAAAACTCTTGTCTTAAACTAGCCATGGCCTCTATTAACAAAAGCCACCATCTTCTGAGATCTAAGTATTGAGTACATACCTGTGGGACTTGTGTAGGTTATATCAATAGACATTTACTGGGAATCCCTTGCTCCCACACCCTCTGGTTTGTTGGAAAAATCAGATCCCTGGGGAAATTAAGAAAAAAAGAGAGGGTTCTTTCCAATAAGAGCTCACAACATAACAAATACAACAAAGCTTTGGAGATTTTAAAAGAAATGCTGAAGGGGTAAAGAAAAGCCTCTTAATACAGTCTGGGGCTATGATTACATTGACCAAGACTATGGAAAATGTTATGTTGCATGGTAAAGGGTAGACAGAAATATAAACACTCTCTCTCTCTCTCTCTCTCTCTCTCTCTCTCTCTCTCTCTCTCTCTCTCTCT
>NW_004949097.1:4993759-4996173 GCF_000317375.1 Microtus ochrogaster
TGTGTGTGTGTGTGTGTGTGTGTGTGAGAGAGAGAGAGAGAGAGAGAGAGACAGACAGACAGACAGACAGACAGAGACAGAGAGAGATTCTGTCCTTCTGTATGTTTATATTTGTCTGTGTTATAGAGACAGAAGAATTGAATTTGGACCAGTTTGATGGTAGATAGAAAAATATCTCTGGCAAGCTTATGAGAAGAGATTTTGTGAAGGTACTGAGGGTGGGTGGAGATGGAATCATGAGCAATCAGATTGGGTGGGTAGAAGGGTAGGGGAAAGTACTGAGAGAGACTATTGGATGGGTGGAGTAGTTCAGTGCAAGGGAATCTCCTAAGACTCTTCAAAGATGACCCCAGTTAAGACTCTAGCCATAGGGGATACATAGCCTGAACTGGTCATCTCCTGTGACCAGACTGGTGCCTAGCCCATTTATCACTAGAGAGGCTTCATCCAGCAACTGATGGAAAAGATGTAGACTCAAGAGTCAAACACTAGGGAGAGCTTGGAGAATCCTGCAGAAGAACAAGAGAAAGGGCTGAAGGTTCCAGAGGAGTCAAGGACACCACATGAAAACTCAGAGAATCAACTAACCTGGGCTCGTAGGAGCTCACAGAGACTGAACTGACAACCAGGGAGCCTGCATGGGACTGTTATCTGCATACCTGTTATAGTTTTGCAGCTTTGTCTTCCTTGGAAATGAATCTCTGACTCAATTCATTTACTGACTTTTAGGACCCTACTCCTCATAATGAGTATACTTGCCCAGCCTTAATACGTGGGAAGGTGCTTGGTCTTACTGCAACTTGATACGCCATGTTTTATTGATACTCATGGGAGACCTGCCCCTTCCTAATCAGAAGAGGATGAGCAGTGGATCGGGGATTGGGAACAGTGAGAACGTAGGGGAAAGGGGTGGGGAGGAGGGAAAGGAGGGAACTGTGACTGGAACGTAAAATAAATGAGTTGATTTCAGAAACCAACCATCCAAAAGGCATGGAATTAATATTGCGTATGAAAGACTGCACTTGAAAGTCACCTTTTAGATTTAGAAGAAAGCACTAAGAAGCCAGAGAAAGATCTGTGGCTATGGCATAAGTCTTCCAGAGTACCTTCGGAGTAAGGTCTTGAGTAGCACTGAGAGGCACTGATGAGAAGGTTAGCTTTGTAGATCAGAAAAGTCATTTTAGCAAAAGTGCTAAGGAGTGGATATCATGGAGGTCAGGAGTATGGCAGATGACACAGAGAGGTTGTGACCAGAGTACAAACTAGTTTTAACGACAGTAGTAAAATGTGCACAGAGACATGGGATATGGGACTAAACACCGGCTGTGCTTTTCCCTCACCACTGACTCTTAATATAGATCAATTTGCTATGTTAGAGGAATGTAGGTAAGGTTCAGTGAGTTACATGAGCAGTGATAGAGCAGTGAGTGATTGCATTTCTATGGCTGGCTTTTATCAAAAGTAAGAAAAAGGCAAGGTCAGAACAGGGTGTTAAGGGGCAGGAATCAGTGGAGAGCTGCACTCAACATCTAGACTCCAGGGACATGAATGGTCAGGGTGACATGCTCCATGTGAGTTCAGGAGGTCAGAACCACTTAGCATTGCTACTCCAGGACTGCAGAAGGCCTCTGGAACCCTTTGAAACCAATCAGGTGTCATCTTCTTGTCTTACAATAAATCTATCTATTTTATATTTCAGTCACAGTTTCCCCTCCCTTCTCCTCCCAGCCCCTTCCCCCTACCTCCTCACTGTTCCCCAGGATGCCCAGTTTCTACTCCACTGCAGTAATGGAGCAGCATTCTGAGATTTCACTAAGAAGAATCAAAAACACGAGCCTACAAGTATATAGGTCTGTCACACGGACAGGGACATTCCATGGGCATTCTGCTTTGCTCAAAGATTTTTGTTAGGAAAAAAAAAAAAAAAACACCCAACTTATCTGTTTGGAAAGAGGATTTACATTTGCAAATAGATTTGCAGGCAGATCCAACAGGCAGGGCTTTGCCATTTGCAAACCCGCTTGAAACATCTGGGCTCTTGTCTAGTCCAGAAATTCTTATACAAATGGACAACCCTGAGATCCTCGTTTGGACATGGTTTAAAGAGGAGACAGAAATGCTTAAGTGATTTGCATGACTTTGTTGGTTTTGGAAGCCTGGCCTATTTTGTTAACAAAATAAAAGGACAAGCAAAAGCTGGGCATGATTTTTTGTTAAGGGTGAATTAAATAAGTGAGATCAATAAGGTACAGCAATAAAAGTGCCTGGGCTTTGTTAAGTGGAGAAAGGTCACGTGACATTTCTGTGAAACAATCTTAATGAGAGTTTTAATTTAGGTTTCAGTTCTGCCTACAGCCTTAATGATAAAAAAACATGCAAAGGAAGACTATACTGATGACTTATTTATTATGGAC
>NW_004949097.1:4996273-5002543 GCF_000317375.1 Microtus ochrogaster
ATCTGCTACAATGTTGAAGACATTGTTCTCAATAGAGCAGCATAAAATATAAAATTTTTATTATATATATATATTCCTATGTAGTTTTATAAAAAGTATTATAATAGCTAATATAAGATTGACTCAGGCTAAATATACCCTGCACCAGTAGACTATGAGAATTCCGTTAGTGTTCCATTGACGCCATCAGTGGAGAAAAAGGCAAAAAGGGGGTCCCGTTTCTGCTCCACTGCAATAAAGAAGCAGCATGACAGACAGCAGCTGCTGGCTTCGTGAACAGCTTCCCCCCACGCATGCCCAAGGCATCACTTGGTGGACTGCAAGATTCTCCGGGAAAAAAATGTCTTTTGACCTTGTAGCCCTTCTCTTTTATTATTTGTAATTTTTCTCCCTAGAACTGTGGCATTTGTGGAATCTGGGTGCTGCTGTGGTGCTATGTGTTCATTTAAAATGTACAATGGAAGTTTCAAATTGCAAAGAAGAGTTTGAGATTGACATTACCAGAAGCATCTGTGCTAAGGTTCCTGAAATGCTATCCACATATTTGAAATTCTTGGAGAAATGAGTGCTGAGGAAGCTGCCGCAAGGAGAGCGCTCACTCATTTTATTTTTTCATGGTAAAAACCAAACGTGGTTATTGCTATGAGAAAATCAAGTTGAGATTTTGTCGTTCTGTGTTGATGAGCTAGAATTTTTGCCTAGTTAGCCTGCTTGTTGGTGTGACACACAGAACTCCATACTGAATGCTAAAAATCCCTAACTGTACAGTCAGGTCTATTGATGTGAGTTGTGTGTGTGTGTGTGTGTGTGTGCGCGCGCGCGCGCGCGCGCATGCGTGTGCAATAGTACATGTGCATGTCTATTTATAAACTGGCAAACAACTACCTCAAAGGATAGAAAATTTTTCAAAAGTGAGACTTTAAGACATATGAACTTAACTATTTTCAAATTACAAAGCTCTAGTATTTAAAACACTGCTTTCTGACCACAATTTTTTCTGAGTTGCTGCATTTTGCTTTGGTTGCCTGTGGGACATCAATTCTTTCATGATCTAACTCAGAACTACAACGTTCAGTAATGATTCTTCCCTGCCCCTCCAAGCTTTTGAAATCCTGCCTGTCTCCCACTTGAACTCTGCCAATAAAGACTTATTGTTTCGCCATGTATCTGTTGTCAGCACCAGGCCCCCGAATGTCTTCCTCAATTACTTCTCTACACTCTTAATCAACGAGTCCTGGTGACCTACTGTTTTCCCATTTAGCCCAGATTTCAGTACCACTCAATACTACTCACCATTCTCTTTTTAAGTGTAGGTTTGAAGTATTTTTTTTTCTCAAATGCTTTTTCCTTCATATTCTTTAAAAGTGTAACTTCTTTGGTTTCATGCATTCCCTTCTATCCTAATCTCTACACCATTTATTTATTTATTTATTTGTTTGTTTGTTTGTTTGTTTGTTTGTTTGTTTGTTTATTTATTTATTTATGATTTCTGCCTCCTCCCCGCCACCGCCTCCCATTTCCCTCACCGTCCCCCAATCAACTCCCCCTCCTTCATCAGCCCAAAGAGCAGTCAGGGTTCCTGGCCCTGTGGGAAGTCCAAGGACCTCCTACCTCCTTCCAGGTCTAATAAGTTGAGTGGCTTTGTGGGAGCCTAGGCTGTTTGGATGCTCTCTACACCATTTTTAATGGTCTTCCTGAAATACAAAATCTAGTATGGTCTTTTTTAGTTTAGAAGGTATCAATAATTTTAATCTGTGCTGACAGTACAATATGAACTTTGAAAACCTTTACCTGTTTTTTTTCTGATCAACCTTTTATCCCTCCTATATACACTTTTTCTTTACTATTTCCATAAAATATTTTATTTCCACAAGTGTGTCACATTTTTCCCTTGTATTAGTATACATTGCTCCCTACATGGAACACTTTGCCCTCCTTTTCTTTTGGGTCGCTTACGACATTTTGTTTAACACAAGGTATCCTCTTCTCTAAGGAACATTCTGTTTTCTCCAAACCACATTGGTTTCTAAATGTCTAGGCAAACAGTTGGCTCGTCTCTCACTCATCACGGGACAGTTATTTCCTGTGTCTTCCATTGGAATGAAAACTTGTTGCTATTTAGACCTTCCTCTCTCGGTCCTCACTTCCTTTGACTTCTCAAATCCATTTAGCTAATTTTAAGGGAGAGATCACTATGTGCCATGGCATCTTCTGCTCATTGATTAGAATAGGCTATGAATGGATCAAATCAACTCTTTCAAGGCTCTGGTAATCACCCTTGCTTAGCAAGGGTCCACGCATATTATGAGACATGACTTCTGGGAAAGGTTTGCGTTATCCATAGCTCTATCAGACAAGAACAACTACAACAGTTGTGTGAAATCTTCATCACTCTGCCTTATGATCTCTACCCTTGGTTGATTTTAGTCAACGTCTTTTTACTATAGTGAAATGGAACCATGAGCATTGACACTTTAAGTCTGTTGGTAAATCTTCTAATAAGTAATAAACCTGAGGTAACTTTGGGATCTTCCGATCTTGAAGCCCTTGTCCAACACTGGGATAGTCTTGAGGACTCCATCAAGCTGAGAATGTAAGGGCCACTCCAAGCCTTTGTGAATGTCACATCGCTCACAACATGCTTCTCTGTAAGAGTAGACAGAGACTGTCATTAAAATTGGGTTATCTTATTGTCTTGCTCAAAACTCATTGGTCATTCTCTGTTTATAGGATCAATTCCAAACTTGTTACTATAGACCATAATGAATGTACACAATGCAACCTTTTCAGAGACCATTTTCTCTAATGATATACCAGCCACAGGCTAACTGACCCTGCTTGACCTTACAAACATTCATTTATCTTAGTGATTCTGATCTTGTTTTGCCATTTTCCCTTAATATTTTTTCAGTTTCTTCCCACCTAAGATGTTCTTTATGTGCCCACAATGGTCTCCATGGGGCTATGTTCTAGACTACCATCTTTTGAAAAATTTAGGTTTTCATTACCATCTTCTTGATGATTGGAACCCACTCATAATTCAGGAAGAAAACCAAGGAGTTGTTTTTGATATTGCTCAATCCTTTTATCAGTGCGAGGAAAATCACTGAAACCAGCTCACTGGCCTGCATTGCCTTGACTTTAGCAGACCAGTCTTATGTCAACCACTGAATAATCTTCTAATCAGTGAGACATTTATGTTTGTGTACTTTCATCTACAGACCAATTAATCTGGCCCTAAGTTACTGTCCCCATATGCCTTAGTTCCTCTTGTGGTTCCAAGGTAAGGCTCAGAAAAAGAAGAGACTACCTATTACTGAATAAAATAATTATCTCGTTGAACCCCTCAGTGGCATATTTTTGAATGAACCATTCCTAGTCCATCATGGAACTCTCCTGTATATTACCTTCTTTATAGGAACACTTTGCCCATATTACCCAAGACATAATGGATATTTCTGGCTTAAATCTTATGAATTCCAGTAATATGAAAATTTGAATTAATATTCAATGACAGCCTAAATATTTATTTCAAAAATAATTAAATATGGCATTATTGTATAATTAAAAGAAAAGGAGAACTTTTTTATTTAAAAAAAGAAGAAGAGACTTCACTTGAGCAGACAGATCTCACAAAACTTCTTTAAGAAACAAAAACTATGCTTGCATCAGATTGTGTCAGCAGGTTAACACCATTTCAGGCTGAAGAAATAGTATGTGCAGTGACCTTGAGCTAAAAAAAAATGACTGGCACATTCAAGGATCTGATTTTGTAGCAGCAGCATAGGGAGTGTGGCAGAGTTGCTCAACACAAGGTAAACAGCTTTTAGAGTTTGATTTTACATTTTCTCTCTTTTTGGATGAGCAATGTTATTTATGTGCACTGTAGTTAATTTTAAAAACCTTTCAAAAACCCCAAGTGAATGACATAAACCTGGGTTTCATGGATTTCGTCATTTTTTGACATGGCAAACAGGATACTCCCTACAGTACTCTGATTGGAGGGAGTGTTGCAAGACCTATGATATTGCAGAATCTCCTGGTGATTGGCAGGATATGGGAACTGTAGACTCTGAGAGAACAAAGGAAAACTTAAGACAAATGTGGCATAGACTCCATCAAATGGGTTTATTACTTCTGTTTTTTTTTTCCTGTAAAATTTGCTATAAATGAAGAGATCATGGAGAAAATAAACAATAGGGGAAATATATTTTGTGTGCTCCAACTTTGCTAACTCAGATTTCCTCCTTTCTTCATCTGCAAAAATGTCCATACTGATGGGTCAAGATGATTTGTCAGAGACAAAAGATTTCCACCACATTGACTAGTAGTTATTTTCTTAATAGCTATGAAGTTAAGGGTCATTTTAAGGCAAATCAAAAGTCACTACATTCAGCCTAGGTGATACCTGCCTGTTTTGTATAGTAGGTCCAGAAAATCCTATAGTTTTTTTAAAACTGAAATCCAGGATATCTAAGTATCCAAAATCTACTATCTTCATATATTACACATCTACTATTTGACTATTACATCTCAAATTAATTATTTTATACATACCTGGCATACATATTAGAGCTTTTACATTTTTATATAAGAAGCAATATTAATGATTTTTAAAAAGACTACTATTCACCAAATACTGAGAAAGTATAAAAAAGCACAAAGGTGAGAAAGTGCAAATGAAGTTATTTAAAGGAACATTAAAATAAAATATTAAAATTATTAATATATTATTAGGCTAAATTTATTTATTAGCTAAACAAATAGTTGTTAAATAAGTATCATCAGCTAGATATCTATCTAGGCACTGTGCTGTCAAAGCCTATAAACAAAAATTATTGTCTTATGAAAAGTACATAATGGTGAGAAAAGAGGGCCAATAAATAACAAACCCATCAAATAGTAAATTATATCATATAAAGGGATACATTCTACAGGGAAAACAGAGTAGAATTAGTAACAGGCAATTCATCAAGTTCTAAATACTCAGTAAAGATAGACTATATTGAGAAGATGACACTTGGAGAAAGAAATTAGTTATGTCTGAGGGAAGGAATATTTCTAACATTGAACAACTAAAAAGCTTACAATGAGAATATGCTTGGTATGTTGGTGAAGCAGAGGAGAAAGCAGCATAGCCAGTTTGAGAGCAGTAAGGAGTGGAGGGAACTTAGAGAGAGAGCAAGGTCCCTGAAGGCACTGTGTATGAATCTGCAAAAACTTGGACTCAATTGGAGGGAATTTGAAGAACCAAAGGAAGGCTTGAACATGAAGTAAAGCATGGAATGGCTTATGACAAAACTATCACTGTGCTTCTAAGTTGAAAAAAAGATTTTAAGGAATAAGGTATGAAGGACATGAGGAAACCAGCTAGACAGCATGATGTTTGGTTGTATGTGTAAACTATATCATTTAGTTGCTAATTAAAAATCTAATTTAGGTATACTGAAGGTACTTTAAATATGTAGTTCACACCCATCGCTAAGTTTAGCTAAATGTAATTACCTTTGATGAGCTGGTAGGCTTGCTGGTGGCCACGTCAGGAGCAGCATGTGACAATTGAAGTTCAAGGTGTTAGTCCACAAGGAAGAAACTCTTTGATGTGTGCATCTTGTTTAGGCAAGACCACAAGACTACAGACGGTAGAATGACTTTTCTTCTGTGGTACCTTTACATGTTTGCTGTTGCTAAGGGTATGAGGAGATCCCCACTGCCTATATGTGATCTGTTAATCTCATAAAGACATCCCTCTAATGCATGTTTTTATCTTTTAATTGTCAAGAAGATGATTTTCCCCAAGCTTTACTAATTGATAATAATAATACCTTATACAGAGTTTTGAAAAATAAAAATAAAAACAAGGAAATGTTATGCAGCCAGGGCCTGTGAGTTTCACCTAAGGAGCTGTATTGATTGTAGCTCAAGTTAATGATTAACAACCTAGTCCCAGTAGCCCAGATAGTTTAAATTCTTTTAACCTTAATACTGTGAGGTGTGTTTGAGAATACATCACAGCTGAAACAGAGCTTTGAAAATAAAGTTAGACTAAGAAGTTTTTGTTAAATAGCTTGAGGGGAAAAAACCCAAGCAGACAATCTAAATGTTTGGAAAGGCACATAGTTGAATGGGAAACTCTTTAAGGTTAGGGAACCAGAACAATGCAGCAATTATTACTAGATAACATACTTCTCTCGTTAGGTTTGGTTGGTTGCTTGATGATCAAAGATAATGACTAATTGCTTATACCTATTTCTGCCCTTAATCTCCATA
>NW_004949097.1:5002668-5008829 GCF_000317375.1 Microtus ochrogaster
GGGCCAATAAATAACAAACCCATCAAATAGTAAATTATATCATATAAAGGGATACATTCTACAGGGAAAACAGAGTAGAATTAGTAACAGGCAATACTCTTAGTGAGTATGTACCCTAAAGATTTAAATTAGAACAGACTGATTCTTTTTCATATATGAAAGTTTAGGTTTTTTATTCCTTAGAAGATCACCTTTTACGATAAGTAATAAAGTAAGTGGTCCTTTCTTTGTAACTGTAAAATACAGCTTTTCAGTCAATGACCCAACTGATAAGAATACCTTGCTTGCCCACACAGTTAATCTATAACAAATTATTTGGTTATGAATGTATCTGGGTTTATTAAATAATTTGTTTTTCACCTGTAGTAAATAAAATGTTTAATCATAAAAGTGATATGGAAAACATGCTGTTTTATTTACTGTTTGTTTTGTGTTCATTATAATCATTCACTTGAAAAACAGAATGTAACCACATTCTAATTTCTATATTGTTTGAAAAAATTTTGGGGGTGTTTATAAACTTTAGAAAACATATGCAGTAGAAAGAACAAAAGAAAGACAAGAGAAAGAACAGAAGAACTGAGAGTAAGGAAGAAAGTCATACAGAGTGTGTGTGAACATCTTTTTTTTCTAACCACCTCAGATGGAAAAAGCCTTAGCTTACAGTGACTCTGTAGATTTCTTCCAGGATCCTGTGCTGCTGGAGACAGTATAGGCTCATCCATTATTTGTGTGTTACAAATGTATACACACACACACACATATATATATATATATATATATATATTATAAGTTTAAGCACATATTATGTTTGTACATACATATGTATTCACATCCACGTGCATCTGTCTGTATATCCCATTGGTTCTATTTTTCTATAAAACCCAGACTGATAAAGAAGATGTTGCAAGTTAGATAAAAAGAGGCTCATCAGTAAGGTAGTAATGTAGACACCGTGAATCATTTATTCTGGAGCATTAGTGTAAATGTGAGTAAAGAACTCAAGGAAAGTTGCAACAGACTTCTGAGCAAATGATGTCCCACAAGGCAGAACACAAGGAAATAACCAAGCTAGAGGTGATTCTGATAACTATAATTCTTTCAATTGACTTGAAAAATACGTATTTGTATATGCTTGGGGGAGATATGCTCGTACCCCTGCCCAAAAGGATGTGGGTTTGGAGAAAATCATTATGCATCTCAGTTTTCACAACTGAAAAGGTAGTTTAGTAATTACTGGCTTTTAGGTTGATGGATTTAAGAGTGCTAAAACATACATATTGTTCAGCACAAAGCCTGTTGACAAGTTTTTATTAAACATTTTTAAAAATATAGCTTGTGTAAGTCCATTTATAAGACCAAATTTTGCAGAGTACACACACTGCTGAGGAACTAAATGTTAATAGACAAGGACACCTACATGCTATATGGGTAAAGATTACCTTTGGTAAGGGAACTCATACTTATTTATTTATTTATTTATTTTTTGGTAAGACAGAGGCTTCCGTTGAGAGCAAGTCTCAAAGAGAAATAATAGTAAATTTAACCTATAAGTCTAACTGGGATAATAGATATGTTAGCTACCCGTCTAATTGCTGTGACAAAGAAAAGTAAAGAAAACACGACAACACCACCCCAAGAAAGGAAGTGTGTTTTTGGGCTCATAACTTCAAGCTACAATCCATCACTGAGAGGAAATTTTAACAACAGGAGTAGGAGGTGACTGGTCATATTGCAATCACCATCAACAACTAGAGAGAAAATACTGTAGGAACTCAGCTTGGCCACACTAAAGTAGATCTTCCCACCTCAGTCAACCTAACCTAGATAATCCCTCAAAAAATGTCTAACTGCTTGTCTCAAGGAGATTCTAGATGCTTCCAAGTTGACAATCAACATAAACTATAGCATTCTGTAAATGGTAAAGAACTATTTCTGGATATGTCTGTGAAGATGTTTTTAGAAAATTTAGCAATTTGTCCATTTGAGTAATTAAGATCATCCTCACTAGTGGAACGTGGGCATGGCATTGCTCAGACCACTAAGAATCTATGTGAGATTTTTGTCTATTTCCCCTTCCAACAAGGATCTAGATATGTTTCTCTTAGGGTTCCCCTTGTTAGTTAGCTTCTCTGGTGTCATGGACTATATAGGCTTCTTATCCTTTGCTGTATAGCTAGTATCCTCTTAAGAGTGAGTCCATACCATGCTCATATTTCTGGGTCTGGGTTACCTCACTCAGAGTGTTTTTTTCCTAGTTCCATCCATTTGCATGGAAATTTCAAGATGTTATTTATTTATTTATTTTTCCTCTGAACAGTACACCATTGTGTAAATGTGCCACATTTTCTTTATCCATTCTTTGGTTGAGGGGTATCAAGGTTATTTCCAGGTCTGGTTATTACAAATAATGCTGCTATGCACATAGTTGAACAAATGTCCTTGTAGTATGATTTAACATCATTTGGGTACATGCCCAAGAGTGGTATTGCCAGCTCCTGGGGTAGGTAGATTTCCAATTTTCTGAGAAATTGCCATACTAATTTCCAGAGTGGTTGTACAAGTTTGCATTCCCACCAGCAATGGATGAGTGTCCCCCTTACTCTGCATCCTCCCCACTGTCAGTCTAGGCTTGATCCCTACTGCTTGTGCTGGCTTTTTGGAACCTATTCTATTTGGAGGGATACCTTACTCAGCTTAGATATAGAAGGGAGGGCTTGGACCTTCCCCAAAGCAATGTACCTTACCCTCTCTGAGTAGTGGATGAAGCATGGGATGAAAGGAAAAGGTGAAGGGAATGGGAGGAGGGGAATGAGTAGGAATTGGGATTGGTATGTAAAATGAAAAAAAGATTATTTTTTGCTTCTTTTTTAATTAAAAAAATCAGTGCAAAAGAAGAATATGTGTGAGATAAAAAAAAAGAGGAATTGGGTAATGAATAATTGCATTTGGTCCCTGTGCTTGGATGTCAGTGTTCTTAGTTTAGGTGTTTTTGGAGTGAGAACAAGACGGGCATCATCCTTCCATCCCCAGTTTTCAAGCCTTTGGCATCAGACTGGAATTCTTTACCATCTCACCACCTTACCAAAGACCCAAAGAAAGCCTTAAAGAGAAGGTTATATGAGTTCTTCTAAGGCTGGGAAAGTAACTCAGAGGTGAAGCTAATCTTTGACATTCCATCAATGCCTTAAAATCAACACCTTGCACCCAAACAATAACCTGGTACCTTTACCTCTTAGGATCTGGTTACTATTGGGGAAGTTACTACTTTCAAATATAGACCCATCTCTAAATATTAGAAGAGCTATTTAATAATACTGGGAAAGACAGTCAGACTACGATCTGTCAGGATCAGTGATGAAAACCACTTACAAGGAGATGTTCATAGTGTTTATTAAGATAGGCGAACAATGTAATCCTGGAATAATTTAAGTACCATCCTTCTCAATAACCCAACTCATGTTTGGGAATAATCTACTATGATACTGCAATTTGGCTTTTCTTGGAGGGTGAAAATCAGTCTGTGCAGGTATTTTCTAGTCTTTAAAAGGCATTTGGCATCAGACAGAATTGGTGTGCCCAATCCCCACTCAGCTGTTGTGTAAAAGGAAATAGGTGGGGGCTGAAGGTGTAACCTAAGGGTTTAAACTCGTACTTATGAACAAGAACCTGCACACATGATGTGAGTGGTGTGATTAATCATTCCCTGGTACAGAAAGAAGTTTCTTCAGGTTGAAATTTTGATTTATGTGTGCTCCTGCATTATCTCCTAAACCCTAGCCACTTGCCAGCATGCACACTATAATGAGTTTGGCATTTGTGTAGGGCTTTCAACATTAAATAATGAATCCCTTTGGAATACCCCAGTACTGCTATATTCTACACACATTTTAAGTGAGTAAAATAAAGATAGTACATAACTTCACTGTGTGCGCATATTAAGTTATTAGAGTAGGAAAAATTGTGTTTGAATATTTTATTATAGAATCATTAAACATGTTTGATAGAATTCTCTGTATATATTCTTCTGTGCATAGATGCACAGAATTGAGGACTCCTGACTCAAAGAAAGAAGGAGGGTAGGTGAAACTCTATGGTTTTGCTTTTTTTTTATTCATTTTAGATTGATTTCATTTTATTTTTTGCTGTAGGAAGTTTTACAGCTACTGGTTACCTGCTTATACCATATAAGGTGCATGGCCTCTTGTACCATATACGCCCATGTAGAGCATGCTTCTGCTCTCTTTTTGGCCTCTCTGTTCTGGTTGCGGATTTCGGTTTCTGATCTCTGTTCAAGCAGAAGATTCTGATTTGTGAGTCTAGCCCTAAATAAATAAATAACCATCTATTTCTCAATTCTAGCTAGTGTGAGATTTCTTTAAGCATTTTTCCCACAATTTTTAGTGTGCGTGTCTTTATGTGTGTGTGTGTGTGTGTGTGTGTGTGTGTTTGTGTTTGTGTGAGAGAGAGACAGAGACAGAGAGTAGTTGTGTGTGTGTGTATTCACATGTGTGAGTACCTACTGGGAGCAAAAAGTCCTACTGAAGCCAGCAGAGGGCATCAGGTCCCTGGGAGCTGAAGATACTAGCAGTTCTGAGCTTCCTCATTTGGGTACTGAGACCAGAATTCTGTCACTTTGGAAGATCAGCAAGTGCTTTTTAACCAGTATGTCAAGTCTCTTTTGCTAGCTGTTTTTTATTTATTTTTTATTTTTTGTTTAGTTTATTAACAAAACAAATTAACTAGTGTTTCTATCACTCAATGCATAATGTGGTTAACCATTGTCTTGAACTCCAATCAATCATATTTACTCAAAGATTGACTGCCTTTTAATGTGTTACACAGTTTATCTGTGAGTTTGTGAACTTAAACTTAATTCTTTAAAATCTAACAGTAGAATATATTCTGTTTTGTTCATAAAAGCATATCATTGAGAATAGGGTAAAAATTTACCCTAGTATTATAAAGCCTTGGATCTGTTCTGTTTGGTTTTTTAAGCAAATACAAGTAGAAATATCATTTTGTCTAAAATACTACAAAGTTATGCTTTAAGTCAAAATGTTTCAGACACAATCTCTGTGAGGATGGCTACTGAAGACACTTTAAATACATTTTCTTGTAAGCTGTTTTTAAATTGCTAAACTACTTAGAAGTATAAAAAACAAAAAGTTATAGGTATAACAGTTAGTATATAGACCATGAGTCTTTTTAAATAGAGGAAATACATGTATATATTTTATAACTGAATTATTGATGTAGGTGTATATAAGTACTGCTGCTACATAGAAGTGTGCATTATGTTTCTACATGTATATGAATACATAGATTTTACACACACACAAACTCACACACAAACACACACACATTCTTAGATGTTGTTATTATCTGCACTCACTCAAGATTGGATAGAGAACAGAAAATTGAGATTAGAAAAATTTAATTACATTAAAATTGATTTTTTCCAACTCTAATCCTAACCATAACTGTAAATTGTAACCAAATCACCAATTCAGCTAGATGAGTTAGACAATAAGTTCTGAGTATACCCTGTCTCTACTCCCTGCCTTTCCACAAAGCTGGGATTACAAGTGCCTGCCTTCATGTCAGAAGCAGGCAGTTACTTGTAACATGAGGGCCTGCTTGTTGGGGTTTCTGTCCTGCCCAGTTCCCACAGTCATTAGGTCCCAAATAATCACACAGAAGGTCTACATAGGTTATAAACTGATTGGTCCATTAGCTCAGGCTTCTTATTAACTCTTAGAACTTATATTAACCCATTATTCTTATCTATGTTAGCAACATGGCTCAGTACCTCATTCAGTGAGATAGGTCACATCCTGCTTTTTCAGTGTCTGGATAGAAGAGCTTCCTTCTTCCCAGAATACTCATGTTCTCTTTGCCCCACCTCTACTTTCTGTCTGGTTGTCCCGTCTATACTTCTTATCTGGTACTGGCCAATCAGCATTTTTTTAAAACATAATTGACAGAATACAGAATTGTCCTGCACCAGTTACTGACTGAGGCAATAGTAAACAGAAAAAGGGAATAAGAAAAGACCAAAATAATGCACACACACACGTGTGTGTGTGTGTGGAGTGTGTGTGTGTGTGTGTGGAGTGTGTGTGTGTGTGTGGAGTGTGTGTGTGTGTGTGTGTGTGTGT
>NW_004949097.1:5008929-5073267 GCF_000317375.1 Microtus ochrogaster
GTGTGGAGTGTGTGTGTGTGTGTGTGGAGTGTGTGTGTGTGTGTGGAGTGTGTGTGTGTGTGTGTGTGTGTGTGTGTGTGTGTGCAGGCCAAACATTAATTAATGTTGGGTGTCTTCATCTATCATTGAACTTAAAGCTCCATGGATAGTTGACCAGTGAGTTTCCAGATTCTGACTATCTCCTCTTACCATAGGATGGATATACAGGCACCTTTCTCCTTAGCTAGATTTTTTAGGTAATCTCTTGGCATCTGGATTCTGTTTTCCAGCATTTGTGGCAGACTCAGTTGACTGAGCTGTGTCCCCAACTCAAAGAAAAAAAAACTACTTTTAAAGAAGATTGTTAAAACTGAGTATGTCTGCAGATTGGTCTAATTATTAGAAAAGCAAGAATTCCTAGGGAAATATTATTGGGATCTAAGAAGGGACATATTACCAGAGCTTAAAAATATTGAAGAGGTTAGAATAATATTAATGGCCCTTTAGCAATAAGTATACACATTCAAATAGACAATATTTTTTTGTGAAAACATAATCATTTAAATTGACTCCTGAAGAAAAAAATATGTAAGAAGCATGCACATAAATGTTAAGATATTAAGACATTAATCAAAAGTCTTCCTACAAACATTTCTGGCCGTCCCAGATGGATTCATTAATAGGTCCTGTCAGACAGTCAATGAAGAAATAATGCTATCTTCTCGAACTCTTTCTGTGAATAAAAATCTAAAGAGAACACTCCTCAACTCGCACTGTGAGGTTATTATAACCTTGACAAAAATTTTGCCAGCATATTTCAGGAAAACTGAAAAAAACATGGCACTTTGATTTGCAAAAATAGTCACAGAGATGTTCAACTAAATACCACCAGATAAAATCTAGAACTACAGAGAGAATAATGACTCTCTTCAGCTAAAGACTTGAGGAGTGCTCTAATTTTGTCTGGCCCTACCTAGCCACTGGGGCTAGTGTAGTCCATATAAGTTAGAAAGTGTCCCAACCCGACTGCATTAATTGCAGACCCCAGCAATTTGAAAGGAAGGCAGGTCCCAAGCCTATTCAGCGCATAGTTCTTACCAACTCGTCACATATTCAAGGGTCCCCCTAAGCATTCTCTGTTGGACATCTAGGTGAAATCGGGAAAGTGTGTATGTTCTAGGTGTTTGTAAAGCACAGTGACAAGAGTTGGGAAGGAGTAGAGAAGTTAACATGTCATTAACCAATCAATGCAATAATAGACTAGAAAAAAATGTTAAGAATTTTTAAAGAGTGGCATGAAAACATCTTCCTCTTCCATTCTGATAAATCCAGTGTCTACTTGGGATAATTCTCTCAGTACAACGGAATCCAGTCAGAGTCATTCTAGCTCCCTCCCTGAGCCATGTACAATGGTTACTATGAACGTTCATCTAGCCCTTTCTCCTCCTCCTTTCCCTCATACCAGATGCTGCTCTGGATTTAGTCTTTTTTTTTTGTCTGTCATCCAGACCACAGCTTTGTTGTTGTGGCTCTGCTTTTCCTTTAATGCTCTTCATCTTCATTTCAGTTTCCTAATTACAAACACATGAATCTATTCACATTATACACATGAATCAATTATCCATGTCTACAAGGGAACTAGATCAGGTTAGTTAGTATTTCATTGTTGCTGGCTCCCTTTCTTAATTTTAAGAAGCAAAACCTCTATTTCTAACCTAAAACAAGCCAGAGAGAGAGAAAAAGAGAGAAGTGGGGAGAGAATTTAATGTTAATGTTACTCAATCATAGCTCTAAATATCATTTATGCTCTTCTAGTGGATTCCCACTATTTCGGGACATTTTGTGGCCATAAGGTATGTGGATAGGTCATGTCAGTAAGTATACCCACAAGGGAATTGAGCTCTTATGTGAAGGTGCTGTGCTCTGGAGTCTCTTTACTATGTCAGCTGTTTGTACAGCATATAAATATCATATTTTTTAAATACCTTGATAAACAATGCAGTAGGTTTCCCTTGCACTGTTTCTCCAATTTTCCAACATGTACTTAATTAACATTTGATCTTATTGCTCACAGCAAACATTCCCAGTTACCCTAGTTATCTACCCTATCTGTAGTGATCTCAGTGTTGCATTTTAAATGATAAAACATTTGACTATATACAGGGAAAGAGTGAAGTTTTTGGAAGTTGTTTGTAGAAGTGACACACAGAATTATCTCTGAAGTACATTAAGCAAATCAGGGTTGCATTTATTTTTAAGATGAAAATATGAGAATTAATTCACTGAACACCCCCATGGGAAGTTATCATATGTCATAGGTGCCAAATTAGAAATCTCCAGGTTATAAGATCATAAACCCTGGAGGAATATGTATCTGTATGTTTACTTAATATCTAACAGCATGTGAAATTTATTTATTAATATGCCTGCAGGTTTCTCTCTAATCCCACTTCTCAAAGATGCACACAGAGAGATAGAAAGCCAGGAGGGGGTGAATTGCCCTGGAACTCTTTCCATCTAAGCTGAAAAACATGGCTATAATGGGAAAAGCAAAACTTGTTTTCTTTTTGACCTTGAACATTTATACAGGCCCAAAGTAAAATATGTGATTGAATTCAAAGCCTTTATCTCCTATGACATCTTCCTTGCAAAAACTTGGGACCAATATAAGTCAACACTCTTTGATTAAAATTTGCCCATTGTCCATTTTATCAACTCTTCAGTTATAGCTTATGTATATTTCTCTTTTTCTTTAGAATGTTCTACATTGATAGGGATCTAGTGGTGATTTGTTTTAATACATGGAGCAAAGCAAAATGACAAATTGGAAGCTACTAAATACTTGTTAAGTCAATTTAATTTTAATCAAGTTATGCTTATACTTGTGAAAACTTGAAGCTGGTAAAACTACTTGGTAAGAATGACTATAATAAAAGGAAAAGCAAGCGTGTATAAGTTTCACAATGGATTTTTACAAAGTATTTTATTTCACAAATGAAACTATATTACATGATTGTATTAAAAGTGTGGCTACCTAGTATAATTTTTGTCTGAACAAAATAAAGTGGAAAATTGGAGAAACTGTCTGAATAATTTAAGGCAAAACACATTTGTTTCCATTTTCTATAGATTAGAGCATCGCTATGCTTGTAGGAATTCCTACTGCCAGTAGCCTTTAAGTTACCCACTCACTTGGGCGTGGCCTCTTATACTACATATGCCGATGTAAAGCATGTATCCAGCCTCTTTTCTGGCTGCATGATTTGATTGCTGTTGCCCGTTCCAGTAGAGGATTGTGATCTGTGAATCTACCCCTAAATAAATAACTCAATCCTGAGTTAGTGTGGGATTTTTTTAAAGCATCCTTCCTCATAACTATTGATTTGGCTAGAAATATACAATGATTTCTTTGGTATTGTACTTCATTTAGCATGTGTGGACTTAACAGCACTCAAAGGTTGAGGCTATAAAAGCTGGGCTGCATGCGCAGTAGTGCATCAGAGATTTGGGCTGTACTTTACAGGTATGCCAGAGTCATGCTCATGTCTAGCATTTCCTCTAGTCCAAAGGAAGGACAAGCAAGGACCCTAAGAAAGGCAAGGAAGTTACTCCAATTCTCCAATTCAGATTTTATTATAGCTCTAAAGATATATGCTATGTTTTATTTGTTGTTTGATTGTTTTGTAAATATCTAAATATCTTGCACAAAAGTCCCTCCCTAACACGACTTTGCTCTAAAAGAAAGGAATGGTCCTGGTATGCCGGCACACAACTTTAATCCCAGCACTCAGGAGGCAGAGACAAATGGATTTCTATGAGTTCAAGAAGAGCCTGGTCTACAGAGTGAGTCCTCGGACAGTCAGGGCTACACAGAGAAATCCTGTCTAGAAAACTAGCCAATCAATAAACAAATAAAATGAAGTTTGAAACGTGTTTCATTGGGGGCTTGCTATTAATCTAGTGTTGAGAATTCAAAGTCAACTTTTAGAATGCCAGTTGAAATGCAATTGTGTCCAGAGAATGTACAAAGTAAACTCATTCATTCTAAGAAAGTGATTTAGAAGCTTGCACAGAAGCATTGGAACTTCTCCATTCAGTGGTTAGAGAAATGACTGGAAGAAATGGGTGGGGTGTATAATTATCTGTCAGTAATCTTCAACAAATTTTGCTTGGTGATGATATACAGGGCTAAAATACTGAAGAATAAAAAAACAATAAAACTTAAAAGCAGGATAGTTCAGTTTATAAGTAGTTTTCAGCTCCACAACAGAGATTTGGGTTTGATTGTTCTTTGTAGGCAATGAGGCTTTTCACCTTTTTTAAAGAAAAAATTCAGAAACTACTACTCCAGTTTGAGCAGAGGAGAGTGCTGAGATTGGCACCTTTGGGCAGGGCTTTCCAAAACCTCACATTATGCAAACAGCATGTGACCATTTGCATGACCAAGGGGCAAAATGGGCAAGGCTGTTCCCCGCTGTGTGTGACTAGATTCTTCTCCCTGTCTGTGAATACTATTTCTCTTCCTTGCAGCTCAACTCCACAGCGTAGTGGCTGGTCTCTAAGAAAGAAAAAACAAACAAACAAAAAAAAAAAAAAAAAAAAAAAAAAAAAAAAAAAAGAAAAAAAAGGAAGTGGTAAAGAGAGAAAGGAAAGAAAAGGGAAATGTGAGAAAAAAAATGGCAACAAAGGTATTCATCATCATAAACCAAAGAGAAAGAATGTGATGGCTAATTCTAATTGCTACTCTTGTTGGGTCAAGAAATGTCTAGAATACAGAATGTACTCGGGTGGATCTGTGAGTACTTTACCAAAGAGCCATGGATAAGAAGATCTATACTGAACTTTAGTGGACTGGGTTGTCAAATTGTGTAAAAGAATGAGGTCAGCTGAGTTGCAGGATTCTGACTTCTCACTTTCTTGGTTTTCTGAGGTGTCCAGGAGAAGCTGCCTCATGCTCCTGTTATACCTTCCTTGCAAATTTCAATGCCCTTGAAATTGCCTTCAAAGTAAACATATCCTCCCTTATAAGAATGTTTTCAGGTATTTGGCAACATTAAAATCAAAAGTCAGATATAAGGGTATATTTTTTAAAGAAGTGAAACAAAAAATCTTGGCTGCTATTGAAATCCAAATTTCCTGAGAATTCAGAAGTGGGCAGGTCTAATGGTTCAATAAACGTTGTCCTTTATACCTGTTAGAAAGTAGAGGGGAACATAGAAGTGGTGCGGAGTTTACTATGTTATAGGGGAGGAGAACAGTAAACTGCAAGGGGGGCAAAGTCCTTTGGATGTTGAAAATCTGCCTGAGTGTATATATAATAGATATAAAGGCCCAAGTGAGTATAAAATAGATTAAGGCAATGGCTTGAGAAGAGACAGTGGGATTGAAAAGATGAGGGACAAAGAGAAGTAGCTGGTAAAGCCGAACTAGGATAATGAGAGAATATCGTATCAAATGCACAAGTAGAGGGATTCACCTTGACATGTTGAAGAATGGACTTCCCTTTTAATAGAGATAATTGAGGAGGGTCTTGATGTATGGAGAAGGAGACTTTGAAGAATGCTGCAGAAATGTGAGACCCTTCTCTCCTATTAGCTTGTGTTTTCTCTGTGAATGATAGTGATCACTCAACAATTCCTAGTGGGGGAAAAGGACAGGTGACCAGGTAGCAGGAGGGCAGGGTCAGATGAGTCTATCAATCATGTCCCCTGAATGGTGTTCAGCACTGGTCTAGGTGCTGCAGGGAATATAAAATATGCATGATGTGATTCCTGCCTCCAACAGGAAACACACATAATCACTTGCACAGATAAGAAGATCTTTATGCATTGAATGATTTTCTGAGGACAATTACAACAGTACCGTGGAAGGATGGGTCGGTACAGAGCCGAGAAGTTCCCACAATATTTGGATAAAGAGAGGAACAGATTGTCAGGGGAAGCAGAGGCTGGCATGAGGACTGCTCACTCCCGGCTTGGTGAGAGATGTTCAGATTGCAGAGGAAGTGAGTGATGAGAGAAAGGAGGCAATGTGACTGGATAAATAGGAAGGACGCAGAGTACAGTGTCTGCAGGAAGCATGGAGATGCATGAAGATTAATTAGGTATTTACATGCAGAATGGAGGAGAGCCTGGAGATAATAGAGGCTGAAATATAATAAGGCAGGAAACCGCTGCAGCAAAGCAGATGTGGGGCTATGCAAGAGTGATGCCAGCCCCAGAATGGGGAGAAAGAGATGAGTCGGAGAGATTCTGAGGGGAGATTTGCTAAAGTACTGTGACAGATTGGATATTGATGGGGAGGAAAGGAGGAGTCAAATGTGCTTTTAAAGTTTCATTCTGCAGGACTGGAAGAAAAAAAAGATGCTGGTGCCAAAATGAAACATCTGGGAAACCAGGATGTTTGGGGGCTTCTATGAATTTAGGGGGGCTGCAATGAAGACTGTGAGGCAGTGTGGAGCAGTTTGAGTCTACAGAAAAAGAATCATTTGGAGTATGACCAAGAAGTCATAAGTGCAGCCTTGGGAAAGAATGACCTTCACTGAGAAAAGACATGGAGAAACAGAGTGTGAGGGAATTGGAGCTTGATCCCCAAGAAGCATTTTGTGAGGAATGAAAAGCAGGAAGGGGAGGTTGGAAAGGAGGAAAAGACAAGGTGGGAGGACGTTGGGGAGCAGAGAGATTCATGGGTTCCGAAGCAAGAGTGAACTCTTCAGTGAGCAGTGGATTTAGTTCTCATCAAGGCTTTGCATAAGGAGCTTTTATAAAATCCCAATGAGTCTGACCAAAAGGACTTGAGTATAAAGTCCTTTAGATTCACTTTGAAGGAAGTGAGATATATGGAACAGAACAAAGGCACCAGGTAAACAGCCCTGACTACTTCTGAAGAAGAGTATGTCAGAATTTCTAACAGACTGAAAGAAGGAAGTGCTTTAGAAGACACCGCTAATATTAAAGGTGTCTTACTAGGCCTTGGCATACATCTCTAGGAACTTCATTTCATATTTTCTCTGTGTCTATGTGTGTGTGCATCTAGTATGTGTGTCTGTCTGTGTGTGTTTGTGCATATGAGTATGTGGGCACACTCACCTTTGCCTACATGTGTCTCTGTGTTCATGCACAAATTGATTTCAGTATCCCATGTAATATTTTGAGATGTTTAATGATAAAATAAAAAAAATATTGTTCCTGAAGTTCTACAATTAAAAATACAAAAATATCCTATGACTGCTCTGAAGTAAACTAGGGCAATTTCAAAGCAGCATATTGATAATTCCCAGTGTGTTTAAGAGCTGGCATGGATTCATGTGCCTCTCAAATTTTGAATCTGTTTGCTAGCAAAGTGTGAGTTATTCAGCCTCTCTTATCTCTATTTAGCTCCTGACAAAAAATTCTATGACCTCTGCTGGGGTTAGCCAAAAGCAAGAATGGTACTGGTTAGTTTCTCAATTCCTATCTCAATGAGTCATGAAAAAATTCATGCCCCTACTTACACAGAAATTAAATTTCATGTTGCATAACCAACCAACCAACCAATCAACCAACCAACCAACCAACCAACCAACCAACCAACCAACCAACCAACCAACCAACCAACCAACCAATCTTATTGTGAACCCTGATTCTTACTGGGGGTAGAATACTTGATAATTTCCTTGTGAACTCAATAGCTTTGTTTTCTATGAAATTGTGGTTTTAGGTCTATGTCAACTCATGATTTCTCTCTCTTCACATTTTCTAACCTGCAGAGTTTAAGAACTCAGTGATGGTCCTTAGCTTCTGGTGCAATGAGATGGCTCAGCAGATGGTTTGGTCTTTGGTTGGCTGCTCATCACTAGCATCATTTCAGATGCTAGACAACTAGCTTTACTTCCCTGCAGGCATTGCCTACTGAAGAAACATGTTTCCTTGACAGACACATTATACTTGGAAGCCCAATGCTTCATCATCTTCTCAGAGGCAAGTTCTTTCCCAGTCAAGAATCTCCTCTCATTTAACAAAGTGCTTTTCCCAGCTAACATGCATTTGCCCTCTCAGGGACATATGGCTGCTTCGACAACATTCTGAAGTTTACAGCTGTTTAAGGTGTGGTCAGGAGTGGGAACTGACAGTTCAAACACAGCACCATCTTACTCAGGTTTACTAGTAGACACTTCTCTTCCAGGGAACACTTTTTTTTAAAAAATATTTATTTATTTATTATGTATACAATATTCTGTATATGTGTGTATGTCTGCAGGCCAGAAGAGGGCACCAGATCTCATTACAGATGGTTGTGAGCCACCATGTGGTTGCCGGGAATTGAACTCAGGACCTTTGGAAGAGAAGGCAATGCTCTTAACCACTGAGCCATCTCTCCAGCTTCCAGGGAACACTTTTAAAATGTCAGCTCTACTTCTGAGTTTGTGAATTTAATTGAAGTCTATCTTAGTTGTGGATCAACAAGACATAATTGTAGCCTACAAAATAGTTACAAGATGTCCAGGAAATTTTGGACATACTCAGGTGCAAAAAACACTAATGCCATCGTTCTTTTCCCCTCCTCCTGAACTCATTCCTTCTTTCCAGTATCTAGCAGATCTGTCCAGCTTTAGAAGAAACACGGGATATACATGAGCATGCATGTTTTAAACATTGCCTTTTGCCCAGGTCTACTGTAAGTGGAATGTGCAGATGGCTTGATACCATAGCATTCAGTTTGTCACTTTTCCTTTAATAATACCAGATGAACTAACTTAATAATTGCCTGTCAGGAGGCTCAAGGAAGGCTTGTTTTGTGTGTGTGTGTGTGTGTGTGTGTGTGTATGTGTGTGTGTGCGCGTGTGTGTTTGATGAGGGTATGGGAAGCTTAGAAAAGAAATCTTAGTACAGGCTGACCACAAACTGTAATCTTCCTGCCTCTACCTCCTAAGCATTGGGTTTATTTCTTGGTTTACCGTGCAAGTATTATGTGATGATGATGATGATGATGATGATGATGATGATGATGATGATGATGATGATGGTATATTTTAAGGCCAGAATGATGTCAAGAAATGACCCTGTGTCTTCTTCCCTGATTCCTGAGAATTGTTTCCTTTTCATTAAGCCACTTGCAAGTATGGCTCATAAAGTAAATGAATGAAATCAGACCTTGGAGAGTGTAAAGGCATTACATATAGGAACTAGGGAGGCCATTGTAGCAATCTACACCACATTGCTTAGAAGGAATCTTACCTTACTCTTTGTTTCCTCTCAGATCATTTTAAGTACAGATATAACAAAGTTAATGGGTATTCATTCATCACAGAGCATACCTATTATTTTTGCTCATCACTTGACCCCAAATTAATAAACAGCTTGTTGCTCCTTCTCTCAGAACAACACACAGAACTGACACTTGTTTTAAAGCTTTCTTGCCTACCCCAATAAATACACGAAGAAAAAATAATACAATGTTCAATATGTAAGTTTTCCAGGAGTAATTTCACTTGTGGATTCAATCATAATTCTAATTATCTAAAAAGTCCATTTTGGAAGATTCAAATTCAGGTATGCAGGTATCCTCATTTGTTAATTCTATAGAAAAACGTTCTATAGAATTCATATAAATTATATGTTCATATAAGAAATTTCACAGTAACAAAAAGAGAACGCATACAAATGAATCAGCACTGCAGCATGGGTCATATTCTAATATTCTAAATCTGTTTGTAAGCTCTAGAAAGAATCTATTATAGTCCATGTGTATGCTTCAGAAAGGGCTACAAGTGTGCTTAATTTTCCTTAATGTTGGTATTTTATTGTGTAAACATATGTCATCTATAAAATGAATAATTTATCTTATTGGACATTCAACTTTCTCATCACTAATAACTACATCACAGAGTTATTGGAAGGATCAAAGAGGCTCATATCAGTAGAGACAGTAATATACTTATTAATAGAATATATAGATAACACGTTCTTGGTCATTTCTTTTGGCATGTCTCCTTTGTTAAAGGTGGAAGTGAGACAGGCCCTATAATTCTAGCCATGAGGGAAGCCAAGGCATGATGGTCACTTGAGCCTATTAGGATTCTGGGATCAGCTTGGTGACACAGTGACACCTTGTGACTTTAAAAATAAAACAAGAGGAGGTAAACATATTGGGTGAACAAAATTCCTATTTTTCTCTATGTCTGGGAAGAGAATCTCTGGAGCTGCCTAGAGTCTGTGGAAATACTTTTGCCCAGAGAGAATGCACTGTCCTGAAGTTGGTTCTCAGTGTGAGAGAGGAAGGAAGAATTTCAGAAATGATTGAAGGAAAAAGAAAAAATATTTTAGCTGTCCTTAACCACCTAGAAATAGCACCTATGTCATTTAGTTAGGAGCTACATAATGGCAGTTTTATTTATTGTAGTTAATAATTCTTATAAGAATATCATCCACAAGCATTTAAACATTGAACTATAATGGCCTTTTAAGTATCTTCAAAAATTCAAAATAATTCTATAACCTGTTGGCTTGGGAGATGACTCAGAAGGCATCTGAGATCAGTTCCCAGAATCCACACAGAGAATCCAGGCAGGGTAGTGCACACCTGTAATCCCAGTGGTAGGTGACAGAGACAGGTGGATTTCTGTGGTAGTCTAGCCACCCAGCCTAGTCTAGTCTGTAATCTTCTGGCCAATAACAGACCCTGGTTTAAAAAGTAAGCAGCCTAAGGAACAGCACCCAAGGTTGTCCTTTGGCCTCTATACACACATGTGCATAATCACATATAATAATTTAATTCATAGCTTAATGTAAACATTAATGTCTACTGTGTTTGTCTTAATATAAATGAATAGCCATCAGGGGGATGTTTCCATACTTTTATATGGAAGTTTTAGAATCTTTTAAAATAGATACACTTACTTTATTTTTCGTAGTGTTATCCATTTCCTTTCCTCCCCAAAGTGTATATGAGTGTCTGAGTGTACATGTTTACACACACACATAGACATGACACATAAGCACGCACATATACACACTCATACACATATACACACGTATGCACACATGTGTGTACACATACACCTGGCTGTGTTCCTCTCCATTGTTTAATGCCACTGAGTTTTGCAGCACCTATGCTTAGGTGGTTTGGACAGCAGCAGTCTAAAGACAGACTCCATCAAACTCCTATCTGTTAGAACTGCAGTGCTTGCATTTGGATTCGATATCTAACTATAATGTGGTATTTTATAAACATTAGTGAGGCTGATTTTGCCCTGGTCAGCAAAGGCAAAAAAAAAATGGGTGGTTTGGGAAAACAAATAAAACAGGAATTGGATCTGTCTCAATAAATTGCACAAATTGTAAATATCCCAAAGATGCAGCCACTTCCTCTGGCATCGGGAAACAAAGCTGACAATTACACTTTAGAACGAAGAGGTGAACGACGCAATGGCTAAAATTTTTCGTGATGGTCTGTCTTAGATTAAGTGCGACACTGCGTTTATTAAACAAGTTTCTGCATTATCTGCCTGCTTAAGTCTTCAATATTATTTTAATCATGTCAATTCATGTGTACATTCTAGTCATAGATCTTTTCCATTTTGGTTGGAGTCTGCAGATATACGCGTTCCATCAATTGAAACATAATTATAGAATAATCTTTCCCAAATATTATAGTTAATAACATCATGATGTCTATAAATTCCTTGCAATTTATACACATTAAAATTTCATTGAGATTAGAGAACTTTGACTGTTTAAGCACATTTTTAAGGTGTCTTTTGTGTTTCCAGTGCAGTTCACATAGAAGTTTGGGTGAGCAGTATTTGTTTGGGATTATATTGGCTTGGCGCGTGTGAAGCAAGCTGAAGATTTCTGACTACGGCAAGGCAAAACTTAGTTTGGTTAAGCAAGACACACTGTTCTTTGGTTTCAGAGATCAGAACCTGACATCTCACTCAGGCTTGGTTCTGAACAGCTTTGTCTAAAGGGAAACCTGACACTGCTTTCAAGCTTTAGAAGGACATGCTGTAGTGCAGATGTCTGTGCACAGAAGTTTGCTATTACCCAGCTGATGATTCAGGGCACTGTTGCGACATCAGTTACACAGCTATCACAGCAGTCCTCATCACTGATGAGAAGGACCTAAAGCAGGCTGCTTGCGTCCTTACAAAGGGATGTGTACTATCCTACAACTTTATTTCAGTTGTGTTTCAACAAACTCGAATGTGCAGAGAAAACTTATAGTACTCTTAAAGGGCTGTCTCTTAGTTTTGATTTTTTTCTAACCTGTATTCACGTATTCTACATAAACCTTTTATGCTTCTCGGTCAGCGTTTTCCACAAAGTATACAGAGTCTCATAACAATAAATAAATAGATAAATAAATGAATGAATAAATAAATAAATAAATAAATAAGGAAGAAAGACAAAAGATTCTTCCGTCCTTACGATGTTTGTTAGGGAATGTTTATTAGTATTGGCATCTGTTGTTTGATTTAAATGTCCCTTTATAATTTTAAGATAATGTATAGAACATAAAAAAACTGACAAACATTGTACAGAAATGTTGCAGGTTAATAATAATAAGATTAAAATTTAATCTTATATATTAATTTTAAAAATTGGAATTGGAGATATAATTTTATTATAGGGGCAGGGAAAATGCTTTTCAAGATTCACATATATGGTTTCATAAGTAAAATAAAAATACCTAAAATTAAAGATTCACCAATGTCTTTTAGAAATGCAACATTTCTACAAGCAAATACATTTCTCTAAAAAATGTTTCAATGTTGCCCTGTAACATGATTCATGTACTTTAAGTTCATGTGCTATACCTTTGCTAAAATTTGTATTTATTTTTCCTCTAAGTTTATTTTTGAACTATATATTTTTGAGGACATATTAATTTTCATGAAAAAAAATTCTGGTTTCAATAAGTTCACTTCTTTTGGCCTTTTCTCGGCCTCCACGTGATGGGGAAGATTTATATGCTGTCAACAGAAAGTCACACTCATCTTCCTTATGTTTTTTTTTTTTTTTCCTGAATTCTCTTTTCTTTCCCCATTACAACTAAACCTTCTGGCTACTTCCAGCTGTGAATAAACACAGACATAGATAAACACCATTGCTGCATGACCTTTGCCCAGATGTGATGGTAGGCAGATGACAGTGCATTGGGTAAATGAGGAAACTGCTGCTTGGATCAGCAATCACTTAGGGGGAAAGATCATTTCTCCCTCCTTGTTATTTAGCCAGGCATTTACTGTGGGGATTTTGAAAGACCTAGTATTAGAGCTTCTGTCGGGAAGTAGATGGTCACACACACATATCTAGAAAGCAAATAGTTTGAAGTCAAAGGGCAGAACTCATTGCATTTAGTCCATGCATGTTGTTAATTTAAGATGTGTTTTCCATTTTAAAAGGTCAGGAAATATCAGTTTGATAGCTCATTCTTGCTATACCTAATATTTTCTTTACTCTACATGCAAACACATCTAAGAGCCCAACAGGGGCAAAAGAAAATCATGTAAATTGCCTGATCTTTGTTTAGTGTGAAAGTTAAACCTAGCAGTCTGCTCACCCAACTTCATAGGGAAATTAAACTGCTCAGTGGCTCCTGTATTCTTAATATTAGAGACAATAAGTGATGTACAAGAGGGTTGAGAGCCGGGGTTCACATAGCTTCAGTAACACAAGCCCCCGAGATTTCCCTAGCCCTAGTAATGTTCTCCACCTGGCTCATCCTGGCTAGAAAAAAAATGAATTATGAATATATTTTTCTGCCTCTGAATTCAGTGAAAATTTGTTAAGTTGATATCAACATGGTGGGTATCTTTACATACATTGGCAGACATGTCAAATCAACTGTTCTCATTTTTTTGTTTGTTTGTTTTCTTTTTGTTTTTTGTTTTCGTGAGGACCCAGTTGCTCATCATTTGTCAGAAGTCATCAATAAACTTATTGAATATTTTAACTCATAATAAGCATGCATGTGATTGATGATTCAGAGTGAGTAGTAACAGCAGATACCTATATAGCATACCATAATGCCCATGGTTATTTTCCTGTGCACAATTAAGAGGGTTTCATTCTCATTTATTTTTTTCACCTCATTTTTCTTATGAACTAATATAGTTTGGAAAATAATCCTAAATTATCTTGTACAAAATCAAATCATTTTATTCCCACAGTTTACTAACAACCTATTGTATGACGGTTACAAAAAAGATCGTTTACCCAGGTCTCTTTAGATGAAAATATAGTTTCTAGCTTTTAGAGTTTACAAGGAACATATCACCACTTTTCCATATTATACCTTTGTGTCAATTAGCTTTCTACATATAAGGATGTGAAAATACTGAGTTGAATATCTGTATTTTTATATTTGATAGATATTGTTAAGTTTCTACTCTCCTTTCAGGAAGCTATTTCTCTTCTTTCTCTTTAAATGTAATTAATTTATTTATTTAGGATTTTCGAGACAGGGTTTCTCTATGTTTGTAACGGCCCTGGCTGTCCTGAAACTAGATCTTGTAGAACAGGCTGGCCTCGAACTCACAAAGATCTGCCTGCCTCTGCCTCCCAAGTGCTGGGATTGAAGGCAAGCACCAGCCCTGTCTGGCTAGGAAGCTATTTCTATTGTAAATGTAAGATTAAAAAATTAAGTCATATTTAAATCTCAGCAAATAATAATGAAGCTCCCACCTTCATATAAACTCTTTGTTGAGAAGATTCTAGACATTCCATAATTAAAGAAGGTGGCTGTTCAGACATCCCATAACTAAAGAAGCTGGTTGTTCTGTAAGCTCATGTGACTTAGTCTACTAGAACCAAAACAAACCCAGTTGAGTGTTTGGCAGTATTTCCCATATTCATCAGGCCATTTTTAACATCATCCTGGGGGGTTTCTCAATTTGCTGTTCTTAAACAGCAGCTTTCAGGTATGATCCAATCTTACATATACTATATATTTTCCCAAATGCGCATATCTACAGTGGTTTAATTTATCTCACACCCAGATATTAACAATAATTAAAAACACTGTAATGAAACTTACGTGAGTGTTCTCTCTGGATGGATGGATATATATATATATATATATATATATATATATATATATAAAATCTTTCCAAGCAAAGGGGGTTTTATTATTTTTTTAAAGAGAAATCATGCAGTCAATGCTTGTACAACCATTTCTCAACACTCTTTCTATCCACTTAAGAAACTGCAATATACCTTCATGAGAATAATGCCCAAACGAGAGAACCGGATATTAAATAGGGTGCAAATAAATCTCAAAAGCGGTACTTTATTGAATGCGAAACAAGACTCAGTATCTTTGCCTTCGTTGCACACGTCTGGAGGAGGGGCACAAGCAAGGGAAGAGAACAGGGTTACCCTTGTGTGAGGAGATGAGTGGTCCAGCATCCTTTTCCCACTGGAAGGGAGGTTAGCCCATGTTCTGTCGGTTGCCATAGCCCCTAGGATGGGTGTCCTTCCAGTCATCCCACTGCTGCATCCTGTGGAGGGCATCCTCATCTTCCTCTTCTTCCTTTTGCTCCAGCTCCGGCTCTTCTTCTTGCTGAGACACTCTGTGGGAATCAGGTGGTGGTGCTTGCTTTTTGACTTCCTTTTCTGATGACGGTAAAACCTCACATTTCTGCTGCTGCTCATACCAGTCGTTCACCGTCATAGTCGCCAGACTTGGGTACCCAGCTCCAAAGACTTGTGCTTGGGCAACGCTCCGAGTGAGGACAAAGGGTTTTATTGGAGGTCTCTCCTGAGGAGGCAAACGAGAAGCTGATGCTTCACTGGAGGAGTCTCTTTCCCTCAGGATCTCTAACTCCTGGTCGATGCTCTCGATCTCATCCAAGCTGATGTTGATCCACCTGCGCAGCTGAAGGAGGTAATATTCCCGCACACGCTCGTCATCAGCCTGACCACTCTCCACTGCTGACTTCAGGGCAGCCAGCTTCTGCTCCACCGCCTTATTCTGCTTGTACCTCTGGATTTTGGCCTGCCTCTGGGATGCCATGGCAACGAGGTTGGGCTCCGGGATGGCTGAAGGGGGCTGGTTGCTTTCCTGGGAGCTGCTCTGGCCCCAGGGCAGCTGAAAATCTGCCAAGTGGTAGTTGTGGCTCTGGGTTAGGAAGTTCATGAAGTGGTCTCGAGCCTGCTGCAGGTGGTTGACGCGATGTGTGGTGTCCACCAGCTTCAGTGTGAGCGCGCCCTTCAGGGCCGGCAGCATCAGGTATTTGAGGTCAGCGGAAGCAATCTCCTCCCAATCTTCGTTCCTGCTGAACATTTCGAGCTGCAATAACATGTCCGAGGCTTTTGCCAGGAGTTCCAAGGCCCTCGTTACCTTATCCTGGATTAGCCTGGAGCCCATGGGTTGCGTTGAGGCTTCTACCTCCTCCAGAAGTTGTCTGCCGGTTTCCAGCAAGTCCGGAAGCCTCGGAGTCTGCAGCTCCTGCTCAGATGCCATCTTGCCGGAAGGAGGAAGCCGGAAGGAGGAAGCCGGAAGTCTCTTCAGCGCAGGTGGGAACTGGTCCTGGCCTGGAATGGGCTGTCCTCCTGCCTCAGCCTCCGGAGGGATGGAATTACAGATGGTCCCATCAAACCCTGCTTCTTCTCAGTGTCGTATTTTAGCATTTCCCCCTTGTGATGGCGTGGTGTGAAACAACTGCGTATACGGATGAGACGAGATGAATGATGTCGGCATGGTAACCATTGCTAGGCTACCAGAGAAGTGTCTCTTGAACAGAAGCACTCTGTTAGTGCTCTCCGTTGCTTTAATAACAGAAATGGCTGCCGAGTGACTGATGCATAGGGAGTCAATACAGTGCCAATGCAATGCATTAACCAGTGATCGCTGTGTGGGGAGGAGCAGGATGGCAAAAGATTTTACAATGCCTCTCAGCATCGTATTCAAATGGCAGAAGCATGGATTCTTTATGGAATTTTGCAGTTTATATTTTGGGTTATCACAGATGGTAACTGAAACCACGAGAGGTGTGTGTGTGTGTGTGTGTGTGTGTGTGTGTGTGTGTGTGTGTGTGTGTGTGTGTAGGGGTGGTAATATAGATCTAATATAATTTTAAAGTCCACTAAAAGATACTGTTTCCTCTATGGTGTGCCAGAACATCTTTCTCTGAATCTGTTACTATATGAATTTTTATAGTCATTATACTTTTGGGTACTTTTCTTTTTAAGATTTATTTTGATTTTATATATACATGTGATTGTATGTATTTTTGAGCAGCAGAGGTGTGCAGTGCCCAGTGAGGTCAGAAGAGGACGGCAGATTCCCCTGGAACTGAAGTTAGTATTTGGATGCTGAGACACGATCCCAGGTTTTCTGTAAATGCAGGAATTGCTCTTAACCCTTGAGTCGCTTTTCTAGCCCCAGTTTGAACTTCTTGACCGGATGTCTGTTGAGTTTAATAACACATGTGACCTTCAACTTAGCATATTATTATAATTTTCAAGGGAATTAATTTGGAGAACTCTTAGTTTTTTTTTTTTTCTGGTACATGTAGGCATAGCTGCATCCACTCATTTTGAAACATATGAGGTTTATGGTTGCAATTTCTACTTTTACCCCATTGTATTACAATCCTGATTAACTTGAAGATTCAAAATACATAATGATAGCATAATGATTGCATAGTTAAATAAATTTATCTTTAATTGTATAATTTAATATAAGCTTTCAAGTTCCTAATTTTTAATTTAGAATTTGGAAAAATGACATTGACATACAAAGTTATTTTTATTTTATATGTGTGGATTTTTGTTCGTTGCTGAATGTTTAATTGAATTTTAGTATGACAGGTATGTTTCCATTTATTCTTTTAAAATTAATTAAAGTAAAATAAACCAGGAATTAATTACTGCTGCATAAAAATAGGTGTGTTTATTACAGAATGGACTATTTGACAACATAGAGAAGACCTTAATATATTTGAGGATTTACTTTTACTTCTACTTTCTCTTTACAACATTCCTTGGAAAATTGTAAATTATTTAT
Source organism: Microtus ochrogaster (assembly GCF_000317375.1). Taxonomy (NCBI): domain Eukaryota; kingdom Metazoa; phylum Chordata; class Mammalia; order Rodentia; family Cricetidae; genus Microtus; species Microtus ochrogaster. The sequence continues at coordinate 5,026,900 of NW_004949097.1, forward strand.
AGTCTTTAGTGTTTATATCTTTCATGTATATTCCCCTTTTCTTTTTATGTAAAGGAAATTTTAAATTTTAAGGAGATTTATTATATTTTATGTTTATTGGTATTTTGCCTGCAGGTTCATCTGTATATCGCTTGCATGAAGTACTGGAGGAGGCCAGAAAAGGGTAATGGATTCTTGTGGAGCTGGAGAGTTGATAGTAAACGTGTGTAGTTCATGTAGTTTTATTTTTTTAACTATTTGGGGGCCCACCACCCACCTCCCAAACAAATACACAGGGAGAGTTATTCTTATTTATAAATGCCCAGCCTTAGCTTGGCTTGTTTCTAGCCAGCTTTTCTAACTTAAATTATCCTGTTTCTCTTTGATATGTTTTGCCCTTGAACTTTTATCTTTCTTCTGTATAATCTTACTTTCACTTTTACTCCATAGCTGGCTTGTATTGGGTGGCTGGCTCCTGGTGTCCCCCTCTTCTCCTTTTCTTGCTCCTTGCTCTTCTCCCAACCCTAGATTTTTCTTCCTAGTTATTCTGTCTGCCTTCCAGCCCCATGTATTCCTCTCCTGACTAACTGTTGATCATTCAGCTCTTCATTAGATCAATCAGATGTTATAGATAGGCAAAGTAACACAGCTTTACAGAGTTAAACAAATGCAACATAGTATAATACAATAAATCTTTGAATCATTAAACGAATATTCCACAGCATAAACAAATGCAACACATCCTAAACTAATATTATACAGCACATATGCGTGCTGGTAATGAAACCTAGGTCCTCTGAAAGAGCCCAGAGTGTTCTAAACACTGAGTCATCTCTCCAGCCCTGTAAATTTTCATTTCTATTCCCAGTTTTGCTGAATTTTTATTGCATTTGTCCACCAAGCTTTTTGTGTACCTGCACAGATAACATAGTACCACTGTGAGCATCAGAGGACAACTTGTAGGAGTTCTTCCACCATGGAATTCTCAGGGATTGAACTTAGGCCTTTATGCTTGGAAGGAAAGACCTTTACTTGGAACTATCTTCCCACCAGCCTGTGTTTTCTCTTTTACTTTCTGATTCATTCTCCAAGTTTCTGATTTCTCCTTTTGTAGTGTGTGCTTGTACACACACACACACACACACACACACACACACACACACACACACACAGACTTCCCTTATCTCTGTCAGTGCTATTCTGTGTCACATATAAAGGTGGTAATTATGCATTAATTATGAATTTACCTTTCCTTGTAAGTTTCCTCTTTATTTTATTCATTTTCTTAGTAACAGTTTCAGTTTGTATCACGTTCTTTCCTTCTTTCTTCCTCCTCTTTCTTTCTCTCCTCTTCTCTTGCTTGGGATCCCAAATTTATGTGATGATTCATATTTCTCTATTTGTGTTAAAATATGATTTTAAAATGCAAATTTTAAGGCCACTATGCATTTTCAAAAGGATTGCTTATTAATGGGTCTCATGGAAGAATTATTAAATAAAATCCCATCTGTTTGGGCTGCAACCACAAGTTGTCATAGCTACGTCCATTTCTCTTCAACTGGTCTATTTCCCTAAAGAGAAATATGCCAGTCATTTGCCAGTAGGAGCGGAAAAATAGAGGTGAACTGTACGTGAGGTCAGCCAAGTTTCTGAAAGCTTCACGTGTGAAAAGTGTTGATTGTCTTTTTGTCTGAAGTGGCTAGTGTCAAAGATTTTTCATTCCAACATCCCAGAAAAGTCTTCCATCTTCCATTAGGCTGTTAAGTTTGCAAAAGAGTAGATCCATAGTCTACCTAACTGCATATACACAGCTCCAGTCTTCTGGAGGCATCTCAGTTTTCAACAGTGTCCAGTTGCTGGACCCTGTGATGTAAACTGTCCTTTTTTTCTGTAGTGCTGACCAAACCTACACAATGAATTTGGACTGGACTGATGTTGTGGGTCAAACTGCTGCCAGGTGGGGCAAAATATGACTGGGAATTACATCCCAAAGAGCTACATACAGAATGATAGTGGACAAGAAATCAATTGGAAAAGGCAAGGCATAATCCCCCTTCAGCCTTATTCTCTCCCTCCTCCCTTCCTTCTTGATTTGGCAGGGCTAAACCCAGAGTTACTTGGCCTTTGCAGCTCTAGGCCCCACATCATGAGGCTCCAAATCCCATGATGATATAAGAGCTCAGACTAAGGAAACAATACCTACCAATGTGTATATCCTACAAATGCTTCATTTGTAATTGAGGAAAAGTTACATAAAATGGATTTCCATGTTTTTAGCAGAATGAATTTTGACAACTATCTATGGAATTACAGTCATGTAAGCCACATCTCAAAAAACATTCATTGGAAATGTCACCTAAGAAAATCAATTCGTATAGTTTAGCCACTCTCAGCGTGTGTAGGTAAATGTTATTTTGATTTGTGTCATAGGTAAGTTTTGCAAGCTCCTAAGTTTCATATAACTGGAATTAATGAAATATTCTTATGCTTTTCACTTTTGGTTAGACTTTATTTTTCAATATGAGAAAACTAGTGTAATATTTTACAAACATTATTATTATTTTTTTCTATTATTAGTAATATATTGAATATATGACTAAAGACATCATAAATTCCATTATTGACATGTTTATTTGTAACTATTTTTTCTTTAGGACAGATTTCTAAAGAGAATTAACTGTATTTAGACTGTTGGCAAATATAACTAAATCTTTAGCTGGGTACAGGAGCACATTGTTGGCTCTCAGCTTTTGGGAGGTGGAAGCAAGAAGATCAGTAGTTCAAATCCAACTGGAAATAAGTGGGTCTCAGTTAAAACAATAAAACGTTTTTATAAAAGAAGCTTAAATTATCATGTGTAATAGTTTAATATTTGAAATGGTAGTAACTCTAACTACCCAATATATTAAAATGGGTTAAATTTATTTTTCCGTCTCCAAATTTACAACAACTCCTACCTGAGGAACATTTTAGGTCATAGACATGGAGAATAAGAAACAAGCAGAAAAATAAAATGGGGAGGCTGGGGGTTTGTTGAGTCCTCTGTGCAAAGGAATTAGATGGCTGGACATTGACTGAGCCATCTGAAACTGCAAGTGAGTCTTCCTCTCTTGAAATTACATCGGAAGAATTATTTAAGTGAATTGAAATTGTTAATTGTGAGACCAGTGTTGAAAACTGAGCTCATAATGATTAAAGAAGAGTCCTTCAATCATGTCCCTTTTCTAAAAATGCACTAGGGTAAATGAAATTACTGTCAGCGACTCTTCAGGTCCTAACTTTTACTAGGTACCAAATAAGTACATTGTGGCTTGCAATACATGTTTATTCAAATGCACTATATTATGTTGCAATGTTTTGCCGTTGAAATAATCAGAGTATTGCATCACCCTGGCTAGATAGTGATATGTCTCTCTTAACTAATCCTTACTGTGACAAAATCTTGAAAAAAAATATTAAGAAGGATTTTTTTTATGTTTACTCATTCAATTCTGATTTTTCTAAATCATCATCAATACAATCTGAAAATCTCAACAGTGAGGGATTTTTTTATATAGTGGTCTTTGCAACCAGGCATGATCACCATCTGTCAATGCAGGGAAGTATCACTCCTTTGACTTTTAGTTTGGTCCCTTGAGGCACAGGTCTATGAAGATCACTTGAACTGAAGCACAGAGCTCAAGTGGATTCATGTATAAATGCAGAACAAGATGGTACAAAGGGATCTTGTAGTTCAGATGGGTCTCCTAATCTTTGAACTTACTAGTAGTTTGTTCCCAATAAAACCTTTGACATCAGCTGAAATGGTAGAGTGACCCCTCTGTAGAACAGAGACACTGGTGTATTGTGTTATCAAAAGAAAATTGCAGTTACTTAAGACCACAAAAGCTCCAGGAAGTAACGTTTCCCTGAATATCTCTGAATGCCATAAACGTTAACAGTATATGAAGTTTTAACCAAATAACTATAAGCAATGATTCCTGAAAATGAATACACACAAATGCACACACACAAACATACACACATGCATGCACACACACACACACACACACACATGCACACATACTACATGTGCATAATTCATGTTGTGAAAACTGGTTTTAGAAGTACACTTTCCAATTTGGAATTTATAATCTTGTCTTTCTTTTTTTGGACTTGTATTGGTTCACAGGCCTTATTTAATGCTATGTTCATGGTTGGTACCAAATAAATAGGTGAACTGATTGATTCGGTCAACCAAGAAAAGCAATGGAATTATGGCTATCTGGCTTCACTTAAAAAGTTCTCAAATAAGATAAGCCATGCCAATGTTATCAGCTCTTGTCTCCATTTTAAAAAGGAGAAAAATTGATTCTGATTCAAAGAAATCTTTTTTTTTTCTTGACACAGAGTATATGTAGTCCTGGTTTGTCTAGAACTATATAGATCAGGCTGGATTCTAACTCAGAAATCTGCATGGCTCTGCCTCCCAAGGGCTAGGAATAAACTCATTGACCATCAAGTCCAGCCAGAAGTCATGCTTTTATAGAAAACTTATAATTCTAAATTACTAAAGATGCAACTAAAAATGTAGAATGATTTGGTTTGATATTATTAATGAACTGATAATGATGGTAAGTTTTATTGGCCTAATAGATACAAAGTTATTTGATATAAAGTTTTTTTAAATTTATTCTTCTCTCATACAGTACATCCCAACTGTAGCTTCCCCTGTTTCCATTCCTTCTATTCCTGCACACTTTCCCTCTCTCCAAGATCTACTACTTCACCTTTCTTTCCCTTCCAGAAAAGAATAAGGCCTCCCACAGGCATCAACTGAAAATGACTCAACAAGATGCAATAATATCAGGCATAAAGCCTCATGTCCAGGCTGGGCAAGGCAGCCAGTAGAAGGCAAAGGATCCCAAGATCAGGTAAAAGAGTCAGAGATACCCCCACTCCCACTATCAGGATTCCCACAAAAACACCAAGCTAGAACCATAACATATATGCAGAGGATTTTAAGAAAGCTAAGGTTAAAAATAATGAATTGCACTTATACGTGATTTGCTGTTTGGTGGCACTTCTGTAGTTCGTATCTAGTGTAGCTTTTTAGCATGGGCCATGCAAATGTGCATCAGGAAAGGGCTCTGTTCAGGGCATTTATAAATTGCTAGGATTCATATGTTAAGATTAAAGTTAATAATCTAGTAAACAGTATAAGACAAAAATATGCAGTAAGCACAAAGGATGACAGACACAAAATGAAAATGCTATTTCTGGTAAATAAAATGTATGCACAAATTGATTGAATCTCCTTGTTCTATTCCAGGTGACGCCACACATTCCAGGTTATGAAAGTTTGCTATAAAGAAAACTTTACAGAATTTGGGGACACTGATCTGGTGCAGGACAATTCTGTATTCTATCAATTATGTTTTAAATAAATGCAGATTGGCCAGTAGCCAGGCAGGAAGTATAGGTGGGACAACCAGACAGGAAGTAGAGGTAGGTCAATGAGAACAAGAAAATTCTGGGAAGAAGGAAGCTCTTTCTGAAGCCCTGCCCAGACACAGGAGAAGGAAAATGTGACCTACCCTACTGAAAAAGGTACTGAGCCATGAGGCTAACATAGATAAGAATAATGTGTTAATATAAGTTATAAAAGCTAATAAGAAATCTGAGCTAATGGGCCAATCAGTTTATAACTAATATAGACTCTGTGTGTGATTCTTTGGGACCTGGTGGGAGAACAGAAACCAGGCAGGACAGAAACTCATGTTACACTGATCTAAGGCTTTCTTCTCTTTTGACATTATTTCAGATTTTCTATTCTAGTCTACCTTTAGTACCCTGGACATGATTTTGGTTGATATGTAAGCAAGACATTCTGTTCACAGGCATCAAATATCCCTGAAATATTTTAGTCTATAGGGATACTATGGGAAGACTGACATTTTAGAAAGATTTTTTTTTTCATGTGGCTTGGGGGACATGTAATATAGAAAGTGGTCCGGAGGCAAACTGACAAGCTAAAAATTTAATATAACACTGATAATGAAAAGACCTTGAAACAAGACTTGTGGCACAGAATGGAGAAATTGGGGTACATTAAGAGTTTGTAAATGCAAGTGTTTGCAGAACTGAGTCACTGACTAAAAATAGGAAGTGAGAAAAGATTAGGATTCCAAGATGACACCAGGTTGTGCGAAGTGAACACACACATTTTAAAAAGTGTCTTTGGTGGCTTAAGGACTTAAAGATATCAAAATTGAAATTCTTCCTGTAATGTAACTTAACAGCTGAGAACATGCATGGAAGTATTTGAGCCAAAGGATTTGGGAGTCATTAACATTTGAGGGCAGTTTGAGTACTGACCATAATTTCTTGAGATAATATCATAACTATTGCCAAAGGCTCCAGGAAAATTTCAAGTAATGCTGATATTTAAGGAATACATAGGAAACTATGAATGAGCATTAAGTATGAAGGAATATTATGAGGAAGAGCACTGGACTGGTAGCATGGAACAGAAATCCTTAGGTTAGGTTTTCAAGAGTGAAACCAAACAGCATTGTTAGTAAAGTAATAATTTGCATATTTAAAAATTAAGAGATTAGTTCATTCATTCATCTCCATTAATTTAATAAGCTGGCATTTTGAATTTTCCCAAAATATTAGATATGATGGGGGATGAAATATTATGCAGAATTCTGTAAGGACTTTATAATCTGTAGACAAAGGTAGTGAGTAGTGAAATATATGGGCAGCATTATTGATTTTATCCATAAGACATATTATGAAATTAATTTTCATGAGGAAAAGCACCTGATGCAAGTGTTCTGGAAGAAGGAGAAGTTAAGTTTGTTAGAAAAAGAGCTAAACATATAGTTATCCTCTTGGCTATGGGAAGTAGACAAAATTGCAGGGGAGAAAATTGGGATCTTGGGGGTGGGGTGGGATGGGGGTAAGGGGAGATGGGGAGAGAAAAGTTAGAAGGGAAGTAGGGGGGAACTTGGGGAAAAAGGAAGATTGGGATAAAGGAAGGTTGGATAGGGGAGCACGGAAGCACAATTCTTAGTTAAGGGAGCCACCTTAGGATTGGCAAGAGACTTGAACCTAGAGTGGCTCCCAGGAGCCCAAGGCGATGTCCCCAGTTAGTTCCTTGGGCAGCAGAGGATAGGGAACCTGAAATGACCTTATCCTATAGCAATACTGATGAATATCTTGCATATCACCATAGAACCTTCATCTGGTGATGGATGGAGATAGAGACAGAGACCCACACTGGAGCACTGGACTGAGCTCTCAAGGTCCCAATGAGGAGCAGAAGGAGGGAGAACATGAGCAAAGAAGTCGGGACCACGAGGGGCACACCCACCCACTGAGACAGTGGATCTGATCTACTGGGAGCTCACCAAGGCCAGCTGGACTGTGACTGAAAAAGCATGGGATAAAACCGGACTCTCTGAACATGGCGAACAATGAGGGCTGATGAGAAGCCAAGGACAATGGCAAGGGGTTTTGATCCTACTTAATTTTCTGGCTTTGTGGGGGCCTAGCTAGTTTGGATGTTCACCTTCCAAGATATGGACGGAGGGGTGAGGACCTAAGACTTACCACAGGGCAGGGCACCCTGACTGCTCTTTGGAATGGAGAGGGAGGGGGAGAGGAGTGCGGGGAGGAGGAGAAGGGTGGGAGGAGGGGGAGGGAAATGGGAGGCTGGGAGGAGGCTGAAACTTGTTTTTTTTCTTCCTTTTCTCAATAAAAAAAAGAAAAGAAAAAGAGCTAAAGAAATTAGCCTGTAGAGAAATAATTTTGATCATAGAGTTGAATCAAGGGGCAGTTGTGTTCAAACAGAAGAACTGAGCATTTTGGGTAGAGATAAAATTATTGCAAATTCATTAATTGTTTAGTATGTATTATATTCCAAAAATAATTTTTGATCATAAATATGGAAGGCAGGAAGCACATGATGGGAAGGGGAAAAGAGAGGTGGGGTTGCAACATGTTAATTTTTGCACATTGGATTAAGAAATATAAGCTTTAATTGTAAGATCTAGGAGATAATCATTATGTTACAGCATAATGAAAATGACCACCATAGGCTAATATATTTGGATATTTGGTCCACAGCTGTTGGAACAGTTTGGGAGGGGTTGGGGTATGGTCTTGTTGGGAGAGGGAGCATTGGGGTTGGACTTTTTAGGTTTCAAAATCACACTCCATCTCTAGTTATATCTGCTTGTGGTTGTGTGTCAAGATGTGAGCTATTAGTTACTGCTCTGGTGCCATGCCTGCCTGTCTGCCTGCCTGCCTGCTGCCATGCTCCTCTCCATGATTGTCATGGACTTATTCCGAAAATCTACATCCCAAATAAACACTTGTATAAGTTGCCTTGGTTATGTGTCTTTTTTTTGTTTGTTTGTTTGTTTTTGTTTTATCACAGCAATAGAATAATATATGATAGTAATACAACAGTTATGGTGGTGCACATTGATAGGATTTGCTGAAGGAGGTGGAGGCAGGAGGATCATGAGTTTAAGGCTGGCCTGGGCTACCAATTTTAGCTGGGTGTTGGTGGCACATGTCTTTAATCACAGCACTCATGAGGCAGAGGCAGGCGGATATTTGTGAGTTCGAAGCTGGCCTGTTCTACAAAGCAAGTGCCATGACAGTCTAAAACTACACACAGAAACCCTGTCCTGAAAAACAAAATGAAACAAAAGACAAAAAGACAGGCATGCAAACAGCAATCTCTACTGTGAGTGCATTGACAATTTTACCTTCTTGCCATTACCACAGCCACAATGCTCCATCGAGTCATTTTTAATTACACGAAGATGAATGTCCTCTTCTAATCTCTACTTCTGTTTCACTTTGAAAAATACATCTTGAGCTTTTGCAAATGTATGTAAGCTCTTATTTTCAGTGCCCTGAGTAAGAGGTAAAGATCCTGGAATCACCCACCTCCATGATGGCACTGGTAACATTGTGATGAAATGCAAAGACAGTGTAGAAATGTAATTGATCAAAAGAAAAAAATAGGGCAGGAAAGAGGCAGCCTGAGTTCAGCTTAAATTCACCTTGCCCTTTTGAGCAGACTTCTTGCTATGTGGTTCTAGACCCTCTCTGCAATAGTGGTCTTATGATCCGCCATCTAACAAGGTTGATCAAACAAGTTTTATGGCTAACAAACAAAATGATGGTGGTGGGGCAATTAGAGGTGTTTTTAGCTTTTGTGATTTGTTTGATGTAACTGGAAGTTTCTCTCTCACCCACCAGGTCCTGAGTAACCACTCTGAGGCTTAATAATAATTACAAGTACTTTGGCACATTATCTCAGTCTTATTATTAACTAGCCCTGACAGCTAAATTAACCCATTTCTATTATTTAACCATGAAACTTGTGACTCGTTACCTTACATCTTGCTTTTTCAGCGACTGCTGGCCTCTTCCAGACTCCACCTTCTTTTTCCCTGTATCTTTGCTTGGATTTCCTACCTGGCTCTATTCTACCTGGTTATTGGTCAGATCAGCTTTTTTATTAAGCAATGTTAATAAGATATGTTCACAGCATACCAAAGAGCATCCCAAATCACTTCAGGCACAATTCATTTTAATTTGCGTGAACTGCTTTGGTGAGGAAATTAAGCAGATCAGGATTGTATGGTGTGTCTTGCAGGATGTAAGAGCAAGGGAAGGAAGCATCTAGAAAGTCAGAGAGTGACTTGTCTGTCATTAGTTTACTGAAAGTTGCTCTTTGCAATATTAGTTTTTGGGCTTTCTCTCCAGCAATGCTTGTCTCTTTTTATCATCGATACAGTATCTCCTTGAGCAACACAGTGTTGATCTGGTCAGCATCAGTTAGTCTTACAGCTTTACTTACTATGAACGGACTGATTCTTTTGGTTAATTTCCATATGTAAATATTAGATCCATTTTGTTTGTGGAAAAGCTACAAATTAACTAGCTAGGATTTGATTTTGACTGAATTGAATCCACAGGCCAAGAACTACCCTCTGGATGATTCTGTATTCCTCTCCACTGAGCACAGGGTAACTTCCATTTATTTAATTTCTCTTTGAGTTCTTTTTCTAGACTTTGTAGCATTTTTTATCAAGTGGTAAGACACATATTTCCACCTAAGTAATTTTTAAGGACCTGGTTTACAAAAGAAAATTGTACTGATTTTTAAATTTCAAATTCTGGTGAATACACACACACACACACACACACACACACACACATATATATATAATTTACAACTGATTTTTGTGTCATTTGTCTTCTAACACTGCCATGTGTTACTTATTTTAGACCTAACTTTGATATTTAAACCAAGATAACCTTAGAAAAATAATATTTTAAATTGCATTTCATAAGCACATCAAATTTAACCATGCTAAGACATAATTTATTTTTTTATGCATGAATTGTTGCTCAACTGGTCATTTCTAGATTTTTTTAAAACAAACAAATTGACTACCAATTTGTGTAACCTTAATACATAAATAAGAATATGAAAGCCACAAGATCCTTTTTCATAGTGATAACAGACAGTTGGAATGCTCCACAGTACTCTCCCAACCGTCTTTCTGTTACTGATTGTTCATTTCCATTGCTTAGTACTCGGGGATTTTGAATGCAGTGGACCACAATTCAATTCTTATAAGTATAGTACTAGAGCCACTAAGGGACAGCAGTCAAGTCATACAGGATAGACCTTTGACTTGTGCCCAGTAACTGCTAATACAGAAATGAGACCCCAAATGGTTTGACTATCTTATTATGTGTCTTCCAGCACCTCAATACCCTGTTTCCTTAGTACTCACAAACACCTGCAAAAAATGTCTGCTTTCCTTTGCTCTCTGACTCTAAAGGAGAGGAGAGGTTGTTATGGCAATTTCCTCCAATTTCCTCATGCTTCAAGAAAGTCCATTAAACCCTAAAGTGTAAAAAGTCAGAGTCAAATTATTCACTTTTTAAAGGAAACTCACTAAGACACCGGAAGTAAACAACTCAGTCCATCTATCTGGAAGAGACACTCCAACCAGCTGAGCAACCCTCAGGTTGTTCAAGAGCTGCTTTTGGGAGCTGTCCCCCACGTCCGTATACTGGAGCACACTTTGGTGATGAATGTCTTTGTCTCGTTTCTACTCTCATAAATAGTCCCCCACCTATATTCCTGTAAGCAGCCCCCATAAACCTCCTTTGTTCACGACAATGGACTTTGGTGGTATATCTGCTTTGATCTATTGCGGCTCCTCTGCTATGTCGGATGTATTACATTTTTCACTTCTTTCTGTGAATAGTATCACACAACACATGAATGCTTTCTTTTTCATATCTGTAGGTTTACCAACTTGCATAACAACTAACACACTAAATCTCTTAGAAGTATTTATTTTGTAAATGAGTTCAGAATTCCTTTATCTACTGAGACAAGCTGAGAATATCAGGGAAGTTGGGTAGGCACAACAAGGGTAGATAATCTACTCCCTCATTTATTCGGATCAGAAGGTTCTGTTTATATGGAAAATGTATACATGTTAAGACAGAGTTCTAGACAAATTGTAAATACCAAAAGGCACTAAGAAGCATCTTTTTTATTTTATAAAGAAAACACTATTCTTTTTTGAAAATACTAATCTTGAAAAGTTTAAAAATATGTTGTCTTAGATGGCATTTCCTCCTGTGTTTCTTTCCTATTTCCCCCTAAGAAATACAAAACCAAAATTCAGATCACATGTGTCTTGATTTGGAAATGCACCTGCCACCTTTCACACACATTTCCAAAACTACAATGTTCAATTACCAAAGCAATTGTCCTAGATACATTTTATATCAGTATCCTCATGGTCATAACATTTACAAAAAGTTCCACTGTTTCCACAACACTTCTTGCTAAATGGTTTGACATTCTCTAGACTCCTTTAACTGCGTCCATTGATTGTGGCATTGCTTCGTGATTTCATAGCAGACTTAGCTTAGTCACCTGACTGTGCATCAAATTATAAAGCAAAATAAAAAGTGCCATCAAATAGTTTTTTAGGGATACAGGAAAATGTAGTTTGGTTCAAGAAATGGTGCAGAAAATAACGTGACAACAAAAACATCTGATTGCTAGTAAGATATTACTTTGTAGCTTTTCTCATCAAGTAGTTAGACACATATTATTATATCTACACCTAACTTAAAGTGCCCAACACTTTAAGAAAAATGAGAGTACAAAGCTTTGACATATAACCAAACTAGAAAGGCATGGACACAGTAAGAACATGTTTCTTTTCAAAATAATACAACAACAACATGTTATAAAAATATTCATGCCTAAATTGTTCAAAGAGACAGTTTCCAAGGTGTGATAGGGAAAGAGTGTACCTTACTTAAAATGTTATTAATAAATTCATATTAATGTCCACATTATTCTAAATAAATATCTGACATGATGTGGGCAAATAATCTAAGAAAGATCAGAGTCTTCTCTCCTAAAACAATCTCTGAGTGTGTATGCATGTCTGAGCATGTGTATTAAGATTTCTGCACACTTTCTCATTCAGCATCTTCATCAAATGAATGTTTTCCATAAATTATTATACAACTTATCATTTAAATTGTAGATCTAGAATATGATTTTTAATGCCTTATGTAAATATAACTGGATCCTTTGATCACATCCCAGATAGCATTGTCTTGAGCCAGCACAGACATTTGCACTGCGGCCGTGAACCTGAAGACCATGCGTCTGAAGCAAAGTGTGCAATTTTTCTGTCACCTATGGAGTCAAACAAGCAAGTCAGTAGTGGGCCACTCCTGCAAATTAAATCTCTTTAAGGCAAGACAAAATGCAGAAAGCAAAGAATACCAAGGACTAAGACCGCTTCAAGCAGTCTGGCTGGCCCAGGCAAGCAGGGATCGTCCTTCAAGAGTCAAGGCAAACAAAATGGCATTATGTCCACGGGTTATCATTATCATCTTTAAGAAAGAAACTGGATCGATCTCTCCCTACCACAATGATGCTGCAGGGCATGCCTCTCACTGCTGGGGAGTGATTGACCATTGGGTATCATTAAAGATGGTTGGTAGAAAGGAAATGGGAAGTGCAGGGATGGGCATATATGGGGAGGGGTAAGGATGGGAGGGCCAGCTCAGAGGCAGGCATAGTTGTAGCTCCCCCTAGTCCTTTCTCCCTCCTGGACTCTAGTGACCTTTCACTCAGGAGCCAGCTGGAGCCAGTAGAGGCTTAATTGAATGGATTCTTCAGATGTGTTGGGAGTATGGGTGATGAAGAAAGGAGGAGGGAAGGAAGGCTGGATGCTGTGGTGAAAAGAGAGAAGAGGGGGAGGGGAACTTTCCATGACCTTCAAAGGCTAATTGCCTGGCTCTGCCTCTGCCCTTACCGGAGCTTGGTTTGCACAGCGCTGTGTTGTCTGGTCTGGCCCAAGCTCCGCAGCTCCCTCCCTGGACCCTAGCTTCAGAAATGCAGCCCAAGCAGCAGCTCCCTGGCGACCTCCAGTCCAATCAATAGCAAGCTGGCCAAAGTGGCTGCGATCTCCCCTCTGCCCCTCGCAGGCAGAGCTACCTTCAGTAGCTCTGCTTATTCTCCTTTCCAAAACCCTCATTAATCTCAACCTAGGCGAAGACAAAACAACAAAGACCAAAGGGGTACAGGACTGACCAGAAGCACTCATGTGTGCGTTTGTATGAACATGTGCTGTGTGTGTTTCAGCCTTCTTTCATTAAGAGAATAAAAAGCCATATTGAGAAATCAAACCTCTCTGCCTGGGCACTTTCTATCCCTTTTCTATTGTTTGCTTTGCAAATTATGGATCTCAGGGAAAAACCAGATTAAGAGTTTATCCCTGGACACTTCACCTCCTTACTTCTGGCTCTCTAAACCCTCTCTTTATGGAGCTTGTGTGTATGTGAGGGGTGAGGGGGCATAAGTAAAAAGAAGTCAGCGAATGTCAGCTGAGTTAAATGGGTGACAAGGGAGATGGAAAGAAAAAAATTCATCCCTTCTTGTCTTTGAGAGCAATGTAATTAGGCCTGAGCCCCCTGTGAGTGGGTATAGGAAGGCTAGGTCTTGCTTGTCTGAGTTTCCTCTAATGTTAGAGGCTGCCTTGGGCCAGCCTATGTGGCTGTACACACACACACACACACATACACACACACACACACACACGGTTTTTAAAGGATCATGTAGGAAGATCAGCTGATAAGTAGCTAATTTTGTGTACTTAGAGAGGAAAGGAGTTAGTGCACTCCCAACGGAAACCTGTGCTAATGGGATAAAGAAAGGAGGCAGTGCTGATGTTAAAGTATTGCACTATTAATTTGATCATTAAAATTAAGGATGAAAACTGCTTGGCAGAGTGGCTAGCTGTAGCTCTGGGGCAACCTTTGTTAGTGTGAGAGAGATTGCACGTAGCTGGACATGGATGGCTGGGTGACCGTGTATAGACCTGCATGTGTATCAGCTGAGCTTGTATGTATGTGCGATATAGTCATATACATATCAATAAGGTTTTTTTTATGAGCCACTCAGTTATTTTGAAAATTGTCATCAGAAGCCACTTTTCAACTAATTGGAGTCTGCAGAAAAGAAGCCTCATTTTTGGTACAAATGAATTTTCTGAAATGCCATTTGATTTGGGAAATATGACTGATCTGCCAGATTTCTTGATAAGAAATGAAATGAGCCGTTGTCCTTCAGGATATCGTAGACTGGAAATGGGGGATTTTATGGCTAATGCCATCAGATAGAAGTGTCCTACTTTGAAAGAGTCCATCAGCCTCAGGGGAAGCCGGAAATCCAAATTCATCTCTAAATCTGCTGCAGCAGTGAAAGCTGGCATGAAGCAATGATAAATTTTATTCCTAAGTAATAATTACAAAATAAATGGCAATAAATAATGAGGCAATTGATATCCTAATGTTAATAGTTTTACTCTGTCACATTTGAGTTCCATTTCTTGTTTCTAATGCCAAGACATGATTTGAAAAAGTCGAGTGAACAAAGAGCTTAAGTTAACATGTTTGTGCCACAGCAAGGACTATCAAATTTTTAGAAATATGATTACTATAGCCATTCTTTTAAAACACGAATGTCAACAACAAAGACAAAAAAACACATTAAGGGAATAAAATTCATAAGAGTGTACATGAGAAAGTACACATAGCCAGAAGCAAAAAGAATATCTGGGTCATTGACCTCAGGCACCCTACTCAAGAAGTGGAGAGCAATGGAAGGGAGACAGTTCTTTCAGATCTTCACATCTAGGGGTTCATCTCAGTGAATGGCAACAAGATAGAAGAACAGCATAGCAATAAACACACACTTTAGATGAAAGCTCACTGTGAATTAAGTTTATATCTGCTAGCTCAGGAAACTGCTGGCCGATATTTCCTCTTAACCCTGCACTCCCGACCTACACCACACCACACACACACACACACACACACACACACACACACATTCATGGTGTGGGGGTTGCATAATATAGTCACGTGTATTGAGACTTCTGCAATAAATAAAGATTCCCATGAAAGTTAGTCAAAATGTAATAGAAAAGAGCTGTGAGAAAGGAAAGATAGAAGATAAGATAAGAACAAGGTATGTTTCAAAGTGTTGCACTTCAATGCAGGGGACCAGAATCAGGGAGATAAGGGAAGAAAGAAGCAAAGAGAGCCAGTGGGGATGAGAATGAGGGGAATGCAAGGGGAGGAAGCCATTTGATAAAGGAGGAGCCCCAATGGGGACAATATATTTAACATGTTTTACATTACCTAATGCCTTACATAAAATAAAACAACAAAGACAAAAATCCACTAGCCTAGTTTCATTAATCATCTAGAAATGTGATCTTAATCTTAGATTATCAATTAATAAACAATGGTGAGTATATATATATATATATATATATACACACACACATACATAAACAATCTGTACATCAACTTATGTACACTAGCAGTATAACTCTAAGATGATTCCAGTGCCATTATCAGTAAACTAAAAGGGTTCATTCCTATATCTCACTTTGTACTTCCTCTCTGAGGCTGGCACATCACAGCTCTCTGGTACATGCTTTTGATGCAAAAGCTACTCTTTGAAAGAAAAAAAATTGCAGAAATTCGAGTCTTTCCTAGAAACAGGCAACAGAAACTGATCAGTTATTTTTGATGGTCCCTTGTAGTCCAACCTTATGCAAAAATAAAACTAAGAATTTACTGCCTGTTTACCTATTCGACCCGAGGATGTTCCACAAAATGGCAGCACACACACCAATTTTTCCTAACTCCACTGCAGCAAGATGTTCTTTAAAACCCTCCTTGCCAGACTAATAGTTTGTATACAGTTTTGTATTTTAGAGAGTTAACCACATATTTTTTCTTTTACTCTTTCTTTCTTGACATGTATATAAATCAAGGTCATACCTACAGAAGGATGTAGTAAGAAAGGGTGATTTCAGGTTTGTATGCTATTTATTGTGCTACAAATTAAATGATTTTTCATGTACAAGAGTTTAAGTATTAGTTAGAAGCCAACGGCTACAATTTCAAATATACTACAATTCTTTAAGATAAACTAGCTTAAACCAGCTTAATGAATACAAAAAATAGTGGATGTAGATCCATTTGTTTTAAAAAATGAAATAAGATTAGAATTTATGAGAGAGGAGTCCATTGAATTCTCTGCACTTTCATTTTTAGCTCTGGGTGAATATGGGAGACATACAGCTGACTTACAGAATGCCATCAATTGTTACATCTGTACAACGGCCACTGAATAAAGGGGAGTCCGGAAAGAATTACAATCACATAGGCACTGATACAGGCGGGCTAAGAGGGGATGATATAACTCAGTCTCAGATTGCACCCTCAAGAAATCATGTTGAATTTCACAACAGGTAAGCATCTTGACAAATCCTTCTGAGTACGATGAAAGCAGCTTGCAAAACTAGCACAAGAGTACATCCTGGATAACATCTCAGGTGCATCAATTCTCTTCTGAGAATCTTTATGGTATGGCACTGCATCTGTGTAAGGCAGAGTATTTCCTCATCCGCATCATTGATCTTACTAAGCCCTGGTTAAAGTCATTTTACAATCTCAAATAGAACCAATAAGGCTTGTACTATGTGTCAAAACTCTGAAATTTTTATCTATTTCATCTTTTTTGCAAGTCTATGTGTCTATTCTGTGCATGCATGCATGTGTTTTTTTGAGTATTCACACATATACGCAAATGTGCATCTACTTCTATGCAGGCCAGAAATTGATGTCCAGTGTCTTCCTCTATCACTCACCATGTTATTTATTGAGGCTGGGTTGGATTTGGCTAGTCTAGATTGCTAGCTTGTCAGATGATTCCCTGTCACTGCATTTGAACACTGGGGATACAGACAGCCATCTTGCCTACCTGATTTTATATGTGAATGTTAAAGATTCAAGCTCAGATCCTCAGGCGTATGCAGCAAGTACTTCCCATCCCCACTTCATCTTGATGAGAGTATTTACATAGGAAACTACTCTGATGCTCAGAGATATTACACATCTAGTAAAGGGGGATACAGCGCTAAAAGATTAGTGTCATTATGTAAGTGGAACAGAACGGATATTTTCTCAAATATGTTACTGTAGAAACTTCTAAATACTGTATTCATACACTCATTTCCTTATTTCTAACATAAGTCTCTAAGGAACACACCTCTACCCAAGAACTAACTGTGTGATCTGTCACTCTTATGCCCCACACTGAGTACAGTCCCTCGTGTAACGAAGGCATACAACAAGTGTATCAAATTTATAAATTAGGTAATTTGGATTGATAATAACAACACAAAAATCTATGAATTAAATTAAATTAAACTTTATGAAAAAAATGAATTTAAGAAACATAAAATCCCATACTTAGCATTCTTTCTTTCTTTCTTTATTTAAAATTTCCACCACCTCCTATCCTCCCCCTCCCCCTCCCCCTCGTTCTCCAGACAAAAGAGAAGTCAGGGTGCCCTGCCTTGTGGGAAGTCCAACCCCCCCCCCCCTCCATCCAGGTCTAGGAAGGTGTGCATCCAAACAGACTAGGCTCCCAAAAAGTCAGTGCATACAGTAGAATCAAAATCCAGTTCATCATTGGCTTCTCAGTCGGTCCTCATAGTCAGCCACATTCAGAGAGTCCGGTTTGATCACATGCTCGTTCAGACCCAGTCCAGCTGGCCTTGGTGAGCTCCCATTAGATCAGTCCCACCGTCTCCATGGGTGGACGAACCCCTCGCATTTCTGACTTCCTTACTCAATCTCCCTTCTTCTGCTCTTCATCTGAGCTTTGGGAGCTCAGTCCAGTGGTCCAATGTGGGTCTCTGTCTCTATCTCCATCCCTCGCCAAGCAAAAGTTGGGAGCAGTGGGGTGAAGGTGGGTTGAGGGGAAGGGGAGATGGGGAGAGAGAAGGAAGAAGGGGAGGATTGGGGAGAGCTTGGAGGAATGGGATGGTTGAGATGGAGGAAGGGTAGATATTGGAGTAGGGAAGAAGATATCTTAACTAAGGGAGCCATTTTAGGGTTAGCAAGAGTCTTGGCTCTAGAGGGGTTCCCAGGTGTCCACCGGGATTTCCCCAGCTAGGTCTGTGGGCAGCAGAGGAGAGGGTGCCTGAACTGGCCTTCTCCAATAGCCACACTGATGAATATCTTGCATATCACCATAGAACCTTCATCATACTTAGTATTCTAAATGCAGACAGAATGTGGTCATTGAAGTCATGAAAAGCAAATGTCTCTTAGCTTGATGTTGACCTAGAGCTTACATTGTAGAAAATTTGGAATGGTTGAAACCTGTTACAGAATCCAAATCTAGTGTAGCCACCATGAGAACAGAAAATATAATAGCAAATATAATATGGTATATTGTTTTGAAGATAAACATTGCAAGCAAATTTGGAATATGTAAACACATTCCTTTTATAAAACGTTTACTGATAAAACCGGACTCTCTGAACATGGAGGACAATGAGGGCTGCTGAGAAGCCAAAGACAATGACACTGAGTTTTGATTCTATTGCATTGGACTGGCCTTGTGGGAGCCTAGTCTGTTTGGATGCTCACTTTCCTAGACCTGGATGGAGGGGGAGGACCTTGGACTTCCCACAGGGCAGGGAACCCTGACTGCTCTTAGGACTGGAGAGGGAGGGGGGGGAAGAGGGGGGAAGGGGGAAGGGGAGAAGGGGAGAAAAGGGAGGTGGGAAGGAGACAGAAATTTTTAATAAAAAAGAAAAAAAACAAAAAATAAATGAGACGTCCTAAAAAATGTTTACTGAGAAAAATAGTACAAATGGTGGGGAATGTTTTAATAAATAGTGTAGTTTGCATATTTGACTTGGAAAGATACTCTCACTTTTGTTTTTAACAGAATTTCATTGTAAAGTAACATACTTTTTTTTTTTTTTTTTTTTTTTTTTTTTTTTTTTTTTTGCAAATGTCATGTTTTGTAGGCTGTCCTCAAGGTTTTGGAGCTCTGAGTCTCTTGTCTCCATTTCTCAGTCCTAGGATTATATGATGCACTGCTACACTGAAATGAAATCCTTATGCCTTTAAGGTAGTGAAATGGTGGTTTTACTTTTTCATGAAGTTAAACTCAAGGGTTTTTTTCCCCCAGGTATCAGTCGTATCTAATCTAAAAACAGGAATATGGTTGCTTAAAGAAGACTTTTATAATGACAACACCAATGGACATGTCAATGTGAATGGTGAAAATTTCCCAAGGTTCTCACCCTTAGGTGAGTAGATACAGACAATCAATGACTGCTGGAAGAACACTAAATAGGTTTTCAATACCAAGGGGTCAGCCTTAAACACGTGCACACATTTATCAACAATAAAGGGACTCAGCAGGTATATATGAAAAATGCTATGCCAGTAAACTGTCTTCAGATCTTCATGTATGTGCTTTGTCATTTATTTCCACATACACACATGAACCAAACTAAATACAAATGTGGTAAAATTTTTAAAAAAATTAATTCAAAGAGTGCATTTTATTTAAAATAGTTTTCTTTACTTTTTTATAGGGATATCCTTCAACAACATCATAAATACAGCATTTTGAGTTATCTTCTGAGCCTTTTGGTAGCCCTTATCTGTGCATTTCACATGCTATAAGCTAATGGTGAGTTAAACACACTGGCCTGCTGCTATCCTCAGGTTATGGATGTGTCTGTGGAAGTCAATTCTGGAATGTGTTGCTCCCTTCAGAAAGCACGCCTGTCCTGTCGGTCATATTATTTTATGTTTTTTTGTTCTGGGTAAGTAATTTTCTTCTTGTTCAGTCTCTTTAGTAACTGTTTTGTAAATCTGTCATTTCAAGGACTCATTCAAAAATATTTAGAGACTGTCTACAACATGCAACATACAATGCTACGCGCTCAAGGATTTCTCTTGGAAACACAGTACTTTCTCTCTCTCTTTTTTAATTCAATTTTTTTTTCATTTTACATACCAACCCCAGTTCTCTCTCCCTCTCCTTCTCCTACTCCCCCTACCAAACCTCCATCCCATCTCCCCATTCACTCCTAAGAGGGGGTAAAGCCTCCCTTGGGGAACCAATGAAGGCTGACATACCAAGCTGAGGTAGGACCAAGCCCCTCCCCCATTTATCAAGGCTGAGCCAAAAAATGGGCTCCAAAAAGCCAGTCCATGTACCAGGGATAAGTATCGGTCCCATTTCCAGGGCTCCCCCTAACAGACCATGCCACATAACTGTCACTGACATTCAGAGGTACTAGTTAGGTCCCATGCAGGTTGCCAAATTGTCAGTCTGGAGTCAGTAAGCTCCCAATAGTTCCAGTCAGCATGTCTCCATCATGATCTACAACTCCAGGGAAGCTACGTAAAAGGAGAACCCTAAGAGGGACAAGCATGGAGGTCCCAAGGAAAGGGAAATGATTACTATCGTCTTTGTAAACTGGGAGGGGGAAGAATGGAGGGAATGGTGGATGGGAACATGAGAGTTCCAGATGACTGAGTTCGGGGAGGGACAAAGAGGGAGAGAAATGAAAGAGATATCTTGATAGAAGGAGCCATTAAAGGGTCATGGAGAAACCCAGTGCTAGGGAAGTTCTCAGGAATCCACAAGGATGGCCCCAGCTAAGACTCTTGGCAATAATGGAGAGGCTGCCTGAACTGGCCTTCCTCTATAATCATATTAGTGACTACCGAAATTGTCATCATAAAACCTTCATCTAGTAACTGATGGAAGCAGATGCAGTCATCTACAGCCAAGCACTGGACTGAGCTCCTGAAGTTCAGGTGAAGAGAGGAAGGAGGGATCACATGAACAAAAAAGGATCAGGAAAATACAGCACTTTTTTGAAAGAAGTATCTTGTGTCTATTAGGAGAAAGAGAATGTAACAACAAACACACACACACACACACACACACACACACACACACACGAATAACCAAGAAAGAAAATTTGATTTCCTTTGCACAATGTATTATCGGAAATTGCATGAAGAAAACTTTGAATAGGAGGCAAGAGATGCTTAAGGGAAATATATTGTTTCTATAAGATTTATTTGTAGATATAGAAACAATGTATGTGAAAAGACATTAGAGGTGTGTCTATGTTTGAGTATGTGTGTATGTGTGTGTGTGTGTGTGTGTGTGTGTGCATGGGCATCTGTGTGTGTAAACACACACACAAAAACTAAGTGAACAAGATGAATAATAAAAGTACTTTCAATGGAAAGTACTAAAATTGTTTCTCTGTACTTTAAGATTTTTTTCTTCTGGGTGGCTGTTTACTTGGTGAATGGCAAATAGGGTCCAGAAAGAAGGCTCAAAGGTTAAGAGAACACACTGTTTATCTGGAGGGTTGGCGTTCAATTCCTGATACTCATATCCAGTGGCTCACAACCGCTAGTAACTCCAACTCCAAGGGGATAGGGATGCAAGGGGTAGAAGTTTGGCCTTTTTGGCCTTTTACTAAAAATGAATCATTGCATATGCTTGTTCAAGCTCCAAAAATAAAGAAAAGAAAGGTGAGTAGATTCTAATAAAAGGATTTTCAAGCCAATATCTGCCCAAATTGTCCAAGAACTGAATAACGCAACATGATAAGTAAGCTCCAAATATCAGATTTCGATAGCAGAACAAAGATGATCTGCCAAGAAAGAAATGTGAAGAATCATTGCGTTAAGAAAACCTAAGAGGACATTTTTGTGGAAACCAAGAGTGACTGCAAGAACAATTAACACAGCATTGCTGCTAACAGCAATAAACAGCAGCCTATAACGAAGAGAATACCGTGACTTTTCACAGGGTAGGGTAGTGTTACAAGATATGAAGAGAATCCTTGTAGGTTCCATAAGCTTCATAATAAAGGATGGAGACACCCACTATAAATTACAATATTAATTTCTATATTCTCTTACTCAACCAGACTTGCAGAGTTATAGGATGACAGGACTGAGAAGGTGTATAAAATAATTCATGGATGGATCCTTCTCTGAGAAAATTAATCAAAACACACAGTAACCTAGTAATACTTCATGGTCTAAGCTGGGCCCAGGGGAATTCAACAGAGAGCAAGGCTGTCTCTTCATACTTTCCTTCATTTAACAAACTGTAAACTGCAGATAAAAGAGACAAATAAAGTAAGTTTTTTACATCAATGGAGTTCCCACTGTAGTAATAAGGCAGGTCAGTGGTTAAAAATAATTAACATTGAGCATAAAGCTTGAATAATGGCCATAGAAGATTCTGTGAAGCAAAATAGAGAAAAGAATTAATTTTTCATAGGATAAACCTTAAAATTTCCCTTTGGAATTCAAAAGTGATGAAAAAGAATATCTATAGAATTATAGGATTATGGTAGTAGAATTATTGAAGAAATTTGGTTTTGTTAAGATGTGATAACCTGAGCATGTTGATAAGCTCTGAGAATGTGTCTAGAGAATGACAGCCCCAAGGAGGGAGCTGTGGGTACACTGTAAGGGAAATAATGCATTTCTTTAATCTACCCTGTCCATCCTTAATATGAGCAGAATTGAACTTTTGTATGTTGGTTAGTAAAGCAACTAGTTGCATTTAATTTTCATGGTAGACAAATTTAACACTATATTTGATATTTGCTTCTTTTTAATATATTTTTATTATTAGAACGTTCCATACATTTAAGATATATATATATATATATATATATATATATATATATATATATATATATTTTTTTTTTTTTTTGGTTTTTCGAGACAGGGTTTCTCTGTGGTTTTGGAGCCTGTCCTGGAACTAGCTCTCTAGACCAGGCTGGTCTCTAACTCACAGAGATCTGCCTGCCTCTGCCTCCCGTGTGCTGGGATTAAAGGCGTGTTCCACCACCGCCCGGCTTAAGTAATATATATATTGATCAAGTCTGTTCACTACTAACTCCTTTCAACTCCTTGTTTCCCTGCCAATCTTCCTCCTAGTTTCATGTCTTTTCATTTTATTATTTATTAATAACACTGTGGGACCAACTAGTGATGTCCATACGCACATGGGTGTGTGGCCATCTGATGCGCCATGAGAAACCTACCACAGGTCTTAATCTGGTAGTCATGGCTGCCAAGTCAGTGTGTGCCACAGCTATACCATGTCCAGAAGTCGGCATTTTGCACCTCCTTTCTATCTGCGGATTAGTATATTCTCACCCCTCTGTCTTTTCCAAATTCTCTGAGCTTTGTGTACTGAGAACCCCTTATGTACTGAGAGTTAATATACTAATTTTGGGTGTTTCCATTCATAAATGGGAACTTTGAGATATCCCATTTCCAGAAAACTTTTTAGTATGTATGACTTCATCTTTGCAATATAATTGTTTAAACAATGTATTCATTTTATTCTTAGTTCTCATTGAAAAAAGCATACAATAAAAGTATGGAATTAATGATATAAGCATAAAAATAATTTAATGTTTTACCTAAAAATAAAAATTAACAAAGAAAAGTGAAAAATCTTATGCCTCAGAAACTCACTGAATTTAGCCTTATCAACCATATATTTGTGAAAATAAAGAAAATGGAATCTTCTTTTATGTGATAGTCAATCAAACATTGAAGACAGCTTGCATTTCATCTCTGAGATCTGTTCTCTTTTGAATGCATCCCATTATCAACCTCTTCCTTTCGTCAGCTAGCTTTCTGAGTATGAACAAGAATCATATACATTGTCTTTTCTAAAATTCACTCTCAGCCAAACATAAATGTCGAGCTTTCTGGTGAAATTTGCATACTCAATCATTTATTTGAGCTTGGTACTTTTTATAAAAGTGTAATGTTGACTGTTGTTAAGCTTACACTCAAGGAAAAACAATATTTGTATTTTCCCTACTTGCATATATCTTATTTTTGTCAGTTCACTTAGGTGAGTAGTCCTTAACGATGTCTAGAAGAACCCATACTGTATTCTATCTTAAAACAAATATTTCCATTTTGTTTAAGTGATCAACTGATGTTACATGCAATGAGATGAGATAGGTTTTTGTGTTATCAAAGTTGATCATTGGTACCAGCTAGTTGGCTACTTGCTCGAATTCTCACTTGTAAAACATACTCATAAACACATGATGGAAGATTAATTTACATAATTTGATTTATAAAAGTCAGTGAAAAAATATTTATTCAATAAATGTTGAACTGTCAATTTCTATATTTCAATTGTATTTCGCTATCACTTTTGCATCAACCTAAAACTGACTAACCTGAACACTCAAATTCAGGACTAGGAAAAATTAATTAGCATTTCTGCTTTAAATAGTACAAAATGCCATATTTACAAAGCTAAGGAGGAACAAATCCACATGTACTTTGGATGGGGGGGGCCAATATTATTAACAAAATCTTTAAAGATATGCTCTATTACTATCTTGTTGAATAAGTATGTCTTCTATGTCCTCACAAAAAGCTCCTTTCCTTAAAGAAATGAGTTAATGAGATTGTGCATTGTAGGGTTAGTGCAAATACAGTGTAAGAAAACATGTAGAAAATGAATTCTGAAGTGTGGGATAATTGTTGGGTGCGGAGCGCCTTGGGCTAGACACAAAACAGGAAGCAGTCATGGTACATCTTGTCTTTGTTAGAGTGAGTGAAAAGGTTAATGTTGATCAGTTCCATCCATTCAGAGTTAGAGAGCCTGCTACCTTTTAATTCTAAAGTTACTCACATTTCTACTGATTGGATTCCTGTGAGAACCGTACTGCTTATAGGTTTTCCATGTAATATGAATGCCAACTAACCTTTCTCTCCCCCTCTATCTATCTGTCTACCTGTCTCTGTATCTATCTCTGTCTAATAGTTTCCAATGTTGAAGAAAATGAGCCATTTTCAAGTATCCAAATACTAAGATTTAGAGATTTATGTTCCATATAATACTTCATTCCAGATAATGAGCCTTCAGGCCCCTATCAATTTCTTTCCTTTTTCCTTTTCTTTCTTCTCCCTCCACACGTTGATATCTCTGCCTCCAACATCATCTCAAAATGCTCCTCCCTCCTGAATTCCTAACCACTCATTACTATTCAGTTTCTTACATGATATAGAGTCTATGAGTATTATGAATACAGTCCAACATTCTTTTATCTTTCTACAATTAAGAACCCAGAGGAAGAAGAAACAATCCAGTCCTCTTAGAGAGCTGGAGAGAGGAAACATGTATACAGAAGGCTGTTTGTTTGTTCCTGGCAGCCCAGACCTAAAATAATCATATAGAAACTGTATTAATTAAAACAGTGCATAGCCAATCACTTGGGCAGATTGCTAACTAGCTCTTATATCTTAAATTAACCCATTCCTATTATTTTATTGGAGGAGGGAGGCCACTAATTCGTCCCAGCTGCCCAGAACCAAAATAACCACATAGAAATGATAGTAATTAAAATACTGCTTGGCCCATTAGCCCTAGCTTCTTATTGGCTAACTCTTATATTAATTTAACCCATTTCTATTAATCTGTATATCACAACAAGGCAATGGCTTACCAGCAAAGATTCAGCATGTCTGAATCTGGCAGCTCCATAGCATCTCTCTCTGACCTCCTTCCACCTAAGTCCTGCCTTGCTATAGGTCTAAAACAATTTCTTTATTCATTAATAGTAATCACAGCACACAGAGGGGACTCCCACATTTTATATTTTACCATGAGGCTTGTAGTTGACTGGTCAAGTTCCTGGGCATCTGTCTCCTTTGGCAGCTACATGGCTTCTCTCTGACTATGCCTACTCTCTGTACATCTCTGGATTTTCTTCCTGCGTTTACTCTGTTAAGCCATTGATCGAAAGCAGCTTTTTTATTGATCAATGGCAATAAAACATCTTAACAGCAAACAGAGGAGAATCCCACATCACGGAAACACTAGAGTGAACTCAGGACAGTTCAGCTTAAAGTTGGGAACCATGGGGTGAAGCTCTAGGAGTTCTGCCAGCTTGGCAAAAGGCAGAGAACTGACTGAAAACATTGAAAGCACTCAAGGGATTTCTCAATGCCAGGATAGAATAAAAGAGTTCCAGTACTCACTCTCCAGACATAGGTCTAGGACTAGTCATTGGTTGGTCACTCCCACAATCTCTGTACCACACTTATCCCAAAATATCCCATAGGCAGGATAGACTATAGGTCAAAGGTTGTGTGTCTGGTTTGGTGCCTCAGTCCTCCCAATGAAAGTCCTGCTTGGTCACAGGAGATGATTAGTTCAGGCTGTGTATCCACTATTGCTAGGAGTCTTAGCTGGGGTCATCCTCGTAGATTTTCTCTTGCACCCCTGTTACTGTCTCTAGTGCCAGAACTCAGAGCCTGGGTGGCCCAGAGGCCTAGGATAGAACCAAACATGGCTGAAGAAAAAAAATTCATTGTACTGAATATTCTGCTATACTCATAGATTGGTGACTATCCCAGTTGTCATCAGAGCCTTCATCCTCTAACTGATGAAAACAGATGCAGAGACCCACTAGGCTAAGCTCAAGAAATCCTGCTTAAGAGAGAGAAGAAGGATTATATGAGTTAGAGGGTTCATGTATAACACAAGAAAATCCACAGAAACAACTAACTAGGGCCTATAGAAGCCTAAAGACCCTGAAAAGTCAAACAGGAAGTCTGCATGGGACTTACTGAGGGCCTCTACTTTTATGTGACAGTTGAGTAGCTTGGTCCACTTGTGTGACTTCTAGCAGTGGGATCAGAGTCTGTCCCTAATGCTTTGACTGGCTTTTGGGAGCCTATTCCTCATACTGGGTTTCTTTGCCCAGCCTTTATACATGGGGATGTGGTTAGTCCTGTAGCAACTCCATGTGGCAGAACTTCTTGATAGCCATGGGAGGTCTTTCCCATTCTGAACAGAATAGAAGAGCAGTGGATTAGCGAGGGAAAGGGGAAAGGTGTGGGAGGGAATGGGAAGAGAGGAGGGAAGGGAAACATTTTTTTTGTAGTCAGGATGAAAATAAATATAAAATTTAATAGAAAAACAGTTCCAATACTAGCTGACCAACCTCCGTGTGAAGGAATGACAATCCCAACTCTCAGATTTCTGTGTGGTTTGGATTTCATGATGTTTGCATAGAATCTAACAGTTTAGCATTCTTAGTTTAAGAAATGGAGAAGGAGAAATAAGGAGAGAGGGAGAGAGAAAAGTAAAAGGAGGGGGGGGGAGGAGAGAGAGAGAGAGAGAGAGAGAGAGAGAGAGAGAGAGAGAATATCATTTATATACCTGTACTGTCAGCACTGAGGAAGTAGTGTATCTAATTCAAGGCCAAAGTTGAGCCACACTGTGAGACACATTTGCAAACAAAGTAGAGCAAGAACTAAAATAAAGGATCCAAAATTCTTTGAATTTAACAGTATTTAATTCCAAATTTAGAATTGGGATGCAACAAAATTTTCCTTTGTCGAAATTTTAATAGTGCCTTGATAATATCTGTCTGTCATATAATTTTTTTATCACTTTGTATTTCTCCTTGAAGTTTTACGATACACACATTTTTATTCAAATTTTATTTATTTAAGTATTTATTAAATAAAAACATATATTATGTTGATATAAATGTTTGCTTCATTGTTTTCAATTTTATAGAAATTCCACATGTCTGTTGCAAAAATAATACAAAATATCCTCACATTGTCATTTGTTTTGATTTTGTACTTCTTAAAGTTGAGGAGGTTTTCTTTGTTCCCCATAAAGTATTGATTTTTAC
This sequence comes from Microtus ochrogaster, assembly GCF_000317375.1. Taxonomy (NCBI): domain Eukaryota; kingdom Metazoa; phylum Chordata; class Mammalia; order Rodentia; family Cricetidae; genus Microtus; species Microtus ochrogaster. Next base: position 5,055,078 of record NW_004949097.1, read on the forward strand.
TCCTCTCTGTCATGGCCACCGTAATAACCAGCTCATTCCTGGTCTCTCCCTCCTTTCTCGTGATCCCTTCAGTGCTTCATCTTTTCCTGTTGAGCCGTTTAAACAATTCATCCCTGCAGTTTTATATGAAATAGAAGATCAGAATATAAAGAGGTTAACCTACTTTTTGTTTGTTAAAGAAACACGGTATTTGTGTTTATTTTCCCTTGTGGAGAGTGGCTTTCATAGTATAATATTCTTTCCTACATAATAAAGACTCCTGTTGGGTAGTAAGAAAAGCAAAGTGGAAAAAAATAAGAAAAGGAAGAAAGGGAGGAGGGAGCAGGATGGAATAGGGAAATAGAAAGGGAAGGTACATAGGAAGGAAGACCAAAATCACTGATATGGTCTCCAAATGAATTGTCTCCACTGTGTACTAACTGTGCTTCATGCCAGCAGAGGCCAGAGATCTGTAAACACAGACACCTCCTTATCCATCCCACTGGGCAGCATGCTTCCATACCTCAGGTCTCTCTGGGACTGGCATTATCATCATCGCTCACTCAGCAGAATAGTCGGAAGGAAAATTGGGAGATGTGTAAACCCCAGAAAGCAGCAAGCAGCTTCGATGGCTGTTGAGATAATGAGGATTATTTTAAACATTACCAATGACATAAATGAGGTAAGTATGATGTTTAAGGACTGAGATGCCCCAGGAGTTCTTAATATCATTGACTTCCTGCTTGCTTAATGCTAATTTTATGTTCTTTTGATATTTTCATTAATTAAATTTAATCCTATGATACTATGAGTGATAGCGGTTTGTTTTAAGTAACAGCAAGTTATTTGAATGGCGGGAGCAAAGGTGTTCTAAAAAGGTGCTATTCTGAACAACTAAGACATGACTTAAAAGAGTCCCTTTGTGTAAATGCTATACACACCCTCACTAATAAGGGTTTCCTTTAAAAAAAAACAGCTGGGAGAGTTTAATACATGGTTTCTCTGAGGTTCAGTTAGAGGGAATCTCAACAGGGCGTGTGTGTGTGTGTGTGTGTGTGTGTGTGTGTGTGTGTGTGGCTTGTTTGATTTGTGTTCTGTGTCCTGATAGACGGAAAAGGCAAAGACTGAGGGAAGACATCAAATGCCATCCACCCCTGTTTCTAGGGTTTCTAGGAACAAGAGACATCAGGCGAGGTCTATTAATATTATTTTCAGCCTCAACAGGTGAGGGTTCTATATTCAGCCCTTCCCAAGACAGTTCTCTTGACCCTGGCTCTCTTCTTCCTTGCTCAGCCCTGATGTTTTCCATGTCCTTTCAAAATTCTCCATATCCTCTGGGTCATAAATTTAGAAATTGAAACTTGTCATAAGAGGGTCTGGGGTCTTAGGACTGAGTTTGGGGGGGTGAGTGTGCTGGTATGGCGGCTTAGGAGTGTGAGTGTGAGAACTGGGGTTTATGACATAAGGGCTGCAGCGCATGTGCATGCGTGTGAGGCCTGGGGTATGTGAGAGTGGGAATTGGGGCGTATGAGTGTGGAGGCTGGGGTTTGTTTCCAGTAAGGTTGGGGTGTGGCCTCTTTTCCCACAAATGACACCAATCTAAAAGAGAATCCATTTACCCAGGAGTTTAAAAAGGTATAACTCCTATTTTCCCACATGGATTATAATATTCTATGGATTGTGTGTGCTTTGTAACAGGAATCATACTACATTCATGGTAGAGAAATCATTTGCTACTCTAAGAACTGGTCAAGAAATACCAAGGGGACATAATGAGTAATGCATAAGAGACTTATGGGAAAAGAAATGGAACCATTTGAACCTCTATTACTTCAAGAAACATTATCTTATGTAATTATCCAATAAATGTAAGGGTCTCTTAATGAATTAATGGTATTTTCATGGCAAGTGATCCCCCCCCCCATTATTTTCAGACTACTGTGTTATCACACCATCTTATCTGGTAGGGGGTAAATAAGGTTTTCGTGCCATCTTTCTCATTTGAATCCTGGCCCCAGTGTGTTCTGGCTTTGTCACCTTGAGATAATGACACCCTCTCTTGTCTTCAATTTCTTTATTTCTACAATGAAACAATGAGAGTAAAACCCCCTTGGGTCTATCATTCAATAAAAGTTCATCACAGTTTTCTACATTCACACAAGAGTCTGATCAACACTTCCCTAAATTAGTCACAGATGAAAGAAGAAGCCTCTACAGCCATCCAAATCTACCTTTATAGTCAGCACTTGCACATTCACTGCAGTGCCTTGGTCCGTGTTTGCTAAATCTACTAATTTCCCTACGCCTTGCTGAAGCCTTCACTAAATTTCACTAAATCTCTCCTTCAAGTAATATAAATTTTTTCTCAAATGAGGAATGCAGACTCCAGAATATTATTTAGCATTAGCAATTAATATTTTCATTGCAATAAAAGAATGATAAACCTAGCTCATAAGGTTGTTGTGAATGGATCAAACATATACACACACAGAGGACCACACACACAACATACATATACACACACAGAATACATAGGAATATATATATATATATATATATATACACACACACATACATACATACACACACAGGAGTAGATGAACAGGGAGAAGTGTATACATATACAAACATATCCATTTTTGTCTTGAGTATCATAGATTTGTTCCAAGATTTCCCACAGGCACTAAACTCCAATGATATTTAAGTCCTTTATATCGAATGGAAGGATATGTATGCATATCACACACATATATCATCTTATGTAACTTAAGTAGACTCTAGATTATTTGAAAATCAAACATAATGTAATTACTACAGAAATAGCCCTCTTACTGTCTTCAATAAATTAGAACAACAGAAAAAATTCATACACATTCAGCTCAGAAAAAATGTTTTACTTAATATTTTCCAGTTAAAGTTGGTTGAATTTGAGAAAGAATCCCATGAATACAAAGACCAATTGTTTATGAATCAGTTAATACACATAAATGTGTAGGGAATATTTGGGTGTGTGAGTGAATGTGTGTAATATGTATGTTATAATATCTATATTATATATATACATACATATGCATGATATAAGGCTCATGTATAGGTTATATTATTTTTCATTTGTATATAATTTTTCTACAGTAGATTGTTAGATTTAGATGCAGATTTTCCTCACCCATTATCCTGTTATGGTGTTCAGATATTACTATACAAAAAAGGTTAACTCATTTGTGACAGCATGGAGTTGTCCTTGCATAGTTGCTATAGTGCCTCTGATTCCATTTTACCTCTCTTTTTTTCACTTGGTGTACCACATAACACCCTGAAAATCTCAACAGATGCTGATGGCCCTCCACTGCCTTCTAACCCACATATGTAGGAGAAAAATACCTCTTTTCATGATAAACTATTAAACTGTGGGCATTCTGTTATTTCATAGAAAGCAGTCAAACAGCTAGGCACACAATCAAGTGTTGGCACCACAGTGCCATTTTCTACACACATGGTTTAAGCTTCATTCGGTTCATAATTAGACCAGATAGAATAATGGGGTGCTGAAAATCCTCAATTTAGGAATTTATTTTGAAGATTAAATTTTCAATTAATTTCTTCCAGATTATCTCAGTATTCAAATCTTTCTCCAAATCATTACTTTTTTAAAATTACTCAGATACATGTCATTGATTAGAGGCCTATATCCCAGCCTCTGTAGGTGAGTGTAGTCTTTTTCTCAAGAATCAAAGTTTAAGAGCCTGGCAAATTAGGTTTAGGACTCAAGTCGTAGCTTAAGACATGTTCAGAATCATTAGATAGAAATCCAGAGCACCTCAGTGAATGAGACTGACCACACCATGCTCTGGTCTTCTTCAGATGAAGCAGGCTGGTTCCAGATAAAAGGAAAGGGATGGCTGAAGAAGGGAATCAGTAGGTTGGTCTGATCATACCTACAGAACCAGGGAAAGCTGGAAAGAGATGTCTCTACAGGCAATAAACTTACGCACGTAAGTCTTTACCTCTAAAATCTCTAAAATATTCAGTTTGCCAGAATGAAAAGTAGGGTTATTACTAATTACAAGATGTAAAGTGTTTCCTTACAGCAACAATGTAATTATTAATAAAAATTTCCTTGCCTTTCTAACATACATAGAAGATCAAAGGCAATTGAAAAGCTGGTACTGCAAAATACTCCACTCATGAACTAAGATGTCAGTCTTCTTGAGCCAAATTTCCAAGGAAAATAATTAATATCTGTTGATGTCACTTTTATACTTGCGTTGACCCCTCCCCTCAATGTCCTGCAAAATGACATCTGCCACTACATTCTATTGAAACATCTCATTCTTGGGTCACTAATGACGATCTCATTGCAAAATCTCATCTGAGATCTCTTTAAAAATTGTCTGTGTTTACTAAAGCATTATAATACATTAACATAGTTTTATTGAAAATCTCTATGTTCTTATTTCCATGACAACTCTGTTTCCTGTTTTCTAATACTTCTGACATCTCTGACCATTTCATCTAAATCTCTCCATGTAGTCTAGCCACCATGGACCAGTTGCACTAAAGCCACTGCACAGAGCTTCTCTTTGAGCAATCTCATCTGTTCTAAAAAACATTGTCTTAGATACCAAGGGCCTCAGTTGTCTCCATTGGGGGTTAGCGCTATGGCTTCTATATTTTGAAATCTGTTTTGTAAATTGATATTTCATTGTCTGTCTTATATAGCTGTTTTTTTTTTCACACCGCAAGACAGAGTTGAACAGGAAGAACAGAAAGCTCATAATTGCTGAAACTTCAGTCTGACCCTCTGTTTTATGAAGAGAAATAAAAAAGTCAACTTCTGGATCTAGACAGAGTATGAAACTTTCAATCTCATGTAAAAATTATTTAGGGAAATATATTTTTTAAGTGCGTGGGAAGTTGCTTAATTGAGAGGTCCCAACCTGCTTCTCCCCTTCACTCGTTTTCTCCTGTTGGGAGTCCACACACAGTGAATCCTAAAACCTGAGGATTGTTTGTGACTTCACGCTACCTTATAGTGCCTTGTTCACCGTGCTCTGATTAATAGAAATCTTATTTGTCTGACTTTTGTCATGAAATATAGGCACCACGAGGAATCTTATGGTTGCAGATAAAAGCTTTTTAGCCACAGTCTACTTTCCATTCCTTTACCCCAACCCAGGTCCTAAGACACAACACAGCTGAGCCACACCCAGGCTCCATCATTTAAGACTTCCACAACTCTGAAACAAAAGGTAGATGCATATTAAGATACCTGTATGTCCACTTTATATCATCACATGAAAAATGTGTGTGACTTTTATACTGAGCAGTACAGTCCTTAGTAGAAAATGTAATGAGAACAATGTCTAAGTGGAAGATGCCAACGGCCTGGTTGAATCAGAAAATCCTTAAAGAATCTGATATAATCTTACAGGAAAATTTATGATGAAGTGCAAAGAAACTTGTCATTAACAAATAAAAAAATAAGAGGAAAGGAGAGGAGCCAAAGGGGAAAGGAAGGAGAGGAAGGAAATGGTGCCAGCAAGAGCTCCATGCATGAAGGTCAGAACACTCCATGCAAAAGCAGCATGGAGTCTGGGAGATTGAAAATGCTTATGTGAAATACTTGCAAAAGTAGACTGACAGGAAAATTTATGCTAAATGTGAAGTGATTATTTTATTTTGAGATTTTAAATATATTCTTCAATGATCAGATTTCCTAATAAAATAACAAGAACCCTAATTTTCAAGCAAGGACAATAATAGAGAGAATATGTATTTATAAAGAGAACTTATAGTGACAGAGTAAACTTTAAGAGTAATGCCATGCAGTGAGTAAGAAATAGAAAACCTATAACAGAAAATGTTTAGAAGGTGGATGTAATCTATTAATGTAGGTTATTTGCTTAAGTAAGTTCATTCGAGGGGGAAGAAGTCAAAGGTGCAAGAACAAAGGGGTAAGTATGGAGATAATCTTTAAATGGAAATACTTGATCTAGACAAGAGGAAGTTGAACAGAGAAGCCAACGGCGGAGATGACCAAGAAACCCGTTATCCACAAATAGAAAGGAGAGGAGAAAAGTGGAGGGGAAGGGAGTGTAGGGAAGAGGATGAAAAGAGGTAATGAGACTATTGCAGAAGGGAGGAGATGAGAGAAGAGGGGAGAACGGAAGAGAAGAGAGGAGAGGGGAGGGGAGGGGAGGGGAGGGGAGGAGAGGAGAGGGGAGGAGAGGACAGAGAGAGATTACCAGGCCTGGTAGAACATATCTACAGTTCCATCTATTTGGGAATCTGAGGCAGGAACATTGCATCCTATCCCAAAACAGAAAGAGAAGCAGGCTTTTAGGTACCGTTCAGTTGTAGAGATCTTGCCTGCTCTGCCAAAGGTCCTATGTTTCAGTTCATTGTCGAAAGAAGAGAAAAGGGAAGCATGAAAAGATGAAGAGATGGGAAAACAGAGAAAGGAGGAAATAAGAGCAAAAAGGACAGAAAAGAGTAAGAGAGAAAGTGAAGGATGGAGAGAGGAAGGAAGGGAAAAGGAATGGAAGAATGATGGTTGTTGTGGAGAAAGAATAGGAGAGCTTGTTTGGGGCTGTCTTGAAATTTCTGAGGCAAGAAAATAAAAGTGAGCTAGAGAATATTCAGGAGACAATTGGGAATATCGGATTAGAAACTGACCTGGAAACGTGAAGAAGGGAACTTCTTTACAGGCTGAAAATATTCTGGAGTCAGTGCGGGAACAAACACCCAATCAGTGTGCTGTGTCAGCTTCTAAATTTTTTGCTGGGTCTTTCATCAGAAAGCTAAGGTACAGCCAGGCTAGCAACCTTGATACACACGAATCTTTTATCTATAGATCTTTCTCTGGAGGCACGTGAAAACAAAATTCAGACAGAAAATGTTGCTGAAAAGAAGCGAGAAACAAGAGAAGCCACCAAGAGGATGGACACAGGGAGGAATATGTGGGTTGAGGAGAGGGGGGAAGTGAGCATAAATAGTGTATGAAGGTCAGAAACAATGAGAACCAGCATTCAAACAAGTGATGTTTCTGCTCAGTCCCTAGAAACAATCACTTCTCTGAATGTATCAAACATTCTGCCTTGCTTCCATCATTTGCCTCCCCTTTAAAATGTCTAAGGGCAACCTGCAATATGCTTGCATTTCTAAGCTTTAGAAATTGAAGCCTACCAGCCCAATCCTCTAATTACTGTTTCACTTTTATGACTAATATATTGAAAAATGAGCTTTAAGAGAAAAATATTTTATGGTAGCTTTAAATAATGCAGAAGGCTCTCCAAACACTGCCTGTAAGACACAATTCATTGCATTTTAGCTTCTTACAAATGCTTTAAAATCTCATCTATCTTAGCTATCCCTTCTTAATAACTTTTTCTTTCTGTGCTTTCTCTCCAGCCTTTGTGAGATCAGGGCAAGAGTTAGAGTAACCTTCTGCTCCATCAGCCCATCTTTCACAAATCCCTGATTGGTAGTTTATTATCTGTATCATAAGGAAACATGCCACATGCTTTTATTCATTTAATGAATAAATGAATAGGTTTTAAAACGCATCCTTCATTGGCATGACGGGAGAAGCAATACTGATACTAATAAATATAAACTTGACCCTATTTGACATTACTAGGAGAGGGAGAAGTAAGTCTTGATGAAGTGAAGGATAAAAACAGAGCAATTTTTAAAAGTTAGAAATTCATTATTTTAAAATTCATTTGCTAAGTGCTGACTGTAATCCTGTGTGTGTGTGTGTGTGTGTGTGTGTGTGTGTGTGTGTGTACATATGTGTGCAGGTGCCTTGTACAGTAGCATCTGCTTGTCATCTCAGCTGAAAGGGTGCAGATAGGAGGATCTTTAGGGTTTATTATCCATCCAGTTAGATGAATCGTCAGCTCCAGGTTCAGTGTGGTACCCTAGAATAACATTGACAACAACTGATGACTACACCTGACCTCCACATAGAGTCTCCACACACCCCTCCACAGGAGAAGAAAAGCTATGGATACTATCAAAATTAATAAAGATTCAGTTTGAAAAAGAGAGACTTCTTGGGAAATAGAAATGACAGCTTATCCACAGATATGACAATTACACTTATCCACAGATGTGACAATCACACAAGAAACCTCATAAGGGTTGGTGCAGGGTTCTGTTCCTATCTTTGTAGGAAAATACTCATCTTCAAAGCATCAAGAGACCTTGTACATCTAGATGCCTAAAGAAGAAAAAGAGTTATCCAGAAAAAATCACTAAGCAAAGGGAAAACTGACTGATAATGACATATCATCTGCAGGGTAAAATTCTATTATATTTATATATATATATACATATATATATATAATATAATAATATAAAAATATATGAGTGTATATATATATATATATACACTTAAAAATTAAAAACGAAACAATTAACAAACATTCCATGGTACCAAGGGGCCTACCTTTAAAATGGTTAACTGAGGAACCAATATGGACTAAGCAAAGGCATTTAACAGAAGAGAAACTACAGGCTTTGGAACATCTGATACAGAAAGAACTGGATGCTCACCATATTGAAGAATCAACCAGCTTTTGGAATTCTCTTATATTTCTTGTTAAAAAGAAATATGGAAAATGGAGAATGATGACAGATCTAAGAGCTGTCAAAAAAGGTAATTTAATCTATGGTCCCTTTGTCTTTCTTATTGCCTGAAGGATGGCCTCTTGTAGTTATTGATTTAAAAAGTTGTTTCTTCACTATACCTTTACAAAAAAAGACAGAGAAAAAATTGCCTTTACAGTGCCTATTTATAATAATTCTCAGCCTACTAGGGGATATCAAGGGACCATCCTCCTACAGAGAATTCTCAATAGCCCAATCGTATGCCAATACTTTGTAAGTCAGCCAGTGGAAATAATACATAAACAATTTCCTAAATATATAATTTACCATTACATGAATGACATTTTGCTATCTGATCCAAATCTAGATACTATAGAAAGAATGTTTGAAGAAGTAAAGAAAGTTTTGCCTAAATGGGGATTACAAATTGCTCCTGAAAAAAATACAAAGAGGGGATTCTATAAATTACCTAGGTTATAAGATAGGTTTACAGAAAATTAGAACACAAAAAGTGCAAATTAGGAGAGACTGATTGCAGACTTTTAATGACTTTCAAAGATTGTTAGGAGCCATTTCCAATATATGATCCACTATTGGTATAACACTTCTTCTAATAATTCATTTAAACAAAATCTTAGATGGTGACAAAGACTTAAATAGTCCAGGAAATTAGCAGCTGAAGCAGAGAAAGCATTAACTTTGACTGAAGAGAAATTGTAGAAGGCATATGTGGATTGGGTGGATCAAAATCTTAATTTCATTCTAGTAATATTGCCATCCAGAATTTCCCCTACAGGCCAGGTGGTGGTGGCGCACGCCTTTAATCCCAGCACTAGGGAGGCAGAGGAAGGCAGATTTCTATGAGTTCGAGGCCAGCCTGGTCTAGAAGAGCTAGTTCCAGGACAGGAACCAAAAAAGCTATGGAGAAACACTGTCTCTAAAAATAAAAAAGAAAGAAAGAAAGAAAGGAAGAAAGGAAGGAAGGAAGGAAAGAAGGAAAGAAGAAAGAAAGAAAGAAAACAGAATTTCCCTTACAGGAATTTTAATGCAGAGGAAAAATATTATTTTAGAATTTATTTTTTAAACCACATAAACAAACTAAAAAATTAAAATCTTATATGGAAAATATCTCTGAATTAATTATGAAAGGAAAATTGAGACTTCGTCAACTAGCAGGAATATACCTAGCAGAGATTATAGTGCTTTTTACTACTGATGAAATTAAAAAAATATGGGAAGACAATAAACCGTGGTAAAAATCTTGAGTTAATTTTTAGGAAAGATTAATAGCAATTATCCTTAAAGTGAAAGAATTAACCTTATAAAGAGAACTACTTGTATCCTTCACCACCTTGTATGTGACAGATCAATAAGTGGAGCCCATACATTTTATAGTTATGCAAATAAATCAGAAAAGGCAGAAGATTTAAGTAAAGTGGAACAAAGCTCTTTTAATCCTGTCCAAAAACCAGAATTATATACTATTTTTATGGTACTAAAGAATTTTAAAGAACCTCTCAATATAGTTACTGATTCACAATATGCAAAAAGAGTTGTTTTGTATATTGAAACCACTGAATTTATATCAGAATTGATTCATTATTCAGTTTCAAGATATAATCAATAATAAGCTTTGTCCCATATACATAATACACATCAGATTCTAGCACAAAGTACTGCTAAAATTAATCAATTATTTATTGGAAATATGCTGAAGGACCCAGAATTTCATAAAAACATCATGTCAATAGCAAAGTTTTAAGGAAAGAGTTTTCTGTTACATGACAACAAGCTAAGGAGATTGTTAGTAAATGTCCTACTTGCTCTTTCTATAATCAAACACTAAAAACTGCAGGAGTAACTTAAAAAGTGCTAAAAGGAATGAAATTTTTCAGATGGATGTGTTCCACTTTGCAGAATTTGGAAAATTAAAATACATGAACTGGGCATGCAGGACCCATAGAAAAATGACTGTTGAGCTCGCCTAAAGGTGAGACAGAACTTCAGGCTTCTTGCTTCATGAAAAAAGTGTGCCAAACATTCTGCATGACACAGAAGAAAGTGACTGAAAAACTACCAATAGAAGAAAAACAGTCTTTCAAATTTCCTGATTCATGGAAAAGTCTGCCAGATATTATGGGTCTGGAGGCTGAAGATGGATGCCCCAATGTTATAGGAGAATTTTGGGTGACTTTCCAGGCAGCAAGATGTCTCTGTCAATTCTAGAGTTTTGGAATAAGTAGAGTTGCTTACATTGCACTTTCTGTTAACTGAGGTGATATTATATCCTTCTGTGGCCTTTGATGGTTTTGAAGAATAGATAGTTATAATAATAGCTTTCCTTAGTTATAATAAAAGATAAAATAGATACAAATATTGTAACTATAATTCTTGCTTGATACCTGTTCTGTTATTTGTAATTTTACTATGTTAAAGTTAAAACCTTCCTTTTTATTTAGACAGAAAAGGGGAGGTGATGTGGGAGTCCCATCTGTATGCTGTGAATATGTTTTATTCTTTGGTTAATAAAAAATTTGCTTTAGCCGGGCGGTGGTGGCACATGCCTTTAATCACAGCACTCAGTAGGCAGAGGCAGGTGGATCTCTGTGAGTTCGAGGCCAGCCTGTTCTACAAGAGCTAGTTCCAGGACAGGAACCAAAAAGCTACAGAGAAACCCTGTCTCGAAAATCAAAAAAAAAAATTGCTTTGGGCCTTTTCAGTGCAAAATAGAGCAAGGTGGGAATTTCAAGCAGAGATATAGGAGGAAAAAAGGTGGAGTTAGAGAGACACCACATAGCAGCCAAAGGAGAACCTAACTATAGGTAAACCATAAGCATTGTGGTAAAATACAAAATAATAGGAATGGGTTAATTTAAGATGTAAGAGTTAGTTAATAAGAAGCCAGAGCTAATAGGCTGAGTGGTGTTTTAATTAATATAGTTTGTGTGTGATTATTTCAGGTCTGGGCAGCCAGGAACAAACAAGCAGCCTCTGCCTACAGAACGAAAAATATAATAGTTTATAATTTGAGAACAGAAGTTTCATTTAGATAATGTCCATTTTTTTTAATTTTGTGGTGCTTGTCTTAATGAATATACAAGCATACATTGAATTCTGTACTGAGATTTGTTTTTCACAGTTTTGGTGATAACATTGGCTGTAATGCTATCTAGAAGACTAACTAGCAAGTGTTTGCTATAATCAAGATTATATTATTCCATCTTATTTAGTGGAAACTAGAGAGCACAGAGTTCGGATTCTAACATTTTTCGAGTGAGACTGCGGTATAATTGTTGTCTTTAAAAGGCAACATTTTACTAGCATAAAGGAGTAGGATGGAAAAATATTTTCACATTCAAGTAAAAGTTTTTATCAATAAATTTAATTTCTTTGGAAGTGGATAATACAATGAGGAAGAGTAATTGTTTCCCAAATACCCTTGTAGTAGACAAAGTTTCACTTAGCATGATTTTTAAAATCTAAGTTTATTCAAACTTTACAGGAGACTTTTTGAGAAACCAATCGCAAAAGACGTTTGTAAGATAACAGTCACTATAGGCAACACTGTATAAATGAGTAAGGACAGGGAAGGTGTGGAATTCGTCATTTAAGGTCACAGGCCCTGCCAGCAGTGAACGGTTCATCTAGTACTGTGTCAGTTCTATCTACCATACGACACTTGTTTGTTTTGTCTCGTTCCTTTTTCTTTTGCTCTCCGAAGACACGATGTGGGCTTTATAGTGGTTTTTCTTTGCTCCTCTGGCTTTGGTCTGCATACGCTGCTGGTGGTGAATTTGGTAAGAGAATTTCAGGACCATTTTTTGTTGGTCTGAACTTGTTAGAAATAAGAATGTCATTTATTTTTGTCTTGAAGTATTGTAAGGCAGACTGCTCAGTAATATCCTCCTCGTCCTCCTTTGTGATTTCTTTATGCTAAGTGTTTTATTATGTATTACATGTGTAAGTATGTGAGGTGTGCATATGTGTGCACACGCCATGGCGTTTGAGGGGGTTAGAGGACACTTTTCAGCTCTCTACTTCTTACATTTGGTGACGGAACTCAGGTCATTAGCTTTGGTGGCGAGTGGTCTTACACGGTGAGCCATCTCACAGGGCACTTCACATTTTCACAACCTATGATGATTTGCTTCTAGACAGAACCTATTAGGTTACTTTAGATATTTAAGACTACATATGCCTGTAACCTGTTAAGGAGGGAATTCAGAAGAATGTTTTAGGGAAAACAAAACTCATATTCTGTGCCAACAAACAGTCCATTTTCAAAGCAGAAGTGGAACAATGTTCTGTGTCTTCTACCTGTGCTAAGTGAGGTGCAGTTAAGTTATTATTTAGATGCTCATCAGGAAAAAGTAGTGAGTGGGTTTCATTCAAAAGCATTTGACTTAAATTATCCTAGTCTGATAAGGTACAAAAATCAATGCTGTTCATCTCACCTTCCCATATGTATTCCAGTAAGAAATTTATAAATGAAACCTTTATCTGAAAACTCACGTAAAGATCTCTGCCTGTACCTTGCACTATGGAAGATTATAGAAAATAGTTACAGCTCATATATGAAGAATGCAATCATGTAGAAAGTGACTGAATGAAAACATGTATCAAAACCATACATCAAATAACCAGCGTGCAATTTGTCAAAATAAAATATACTTTTTTTTTATTTTAAGAGACAGAGTTTCTCTGTGTAATAGCTCTGGCTGTCCTGGAACTCACCCAATAGACCAGACTGGCCTCGAACTCACAGAGATCTGCCTGCCTCTGCCTCCCTGAGTGCTAGGATTAAAGGCTTGTGCCACCACCATCCCCCTAGAGTGTACTTTTAAGGAATGTAATGTTACCTAAAATGTTTATTTTATGATAAAATTATTATGATATCTTCCAAATATTTATTCTATGGTCAGTTAACTTTCTCTTTAAGTGAAACACAATTCCTGATTACATTCTGGCATACGAAACACAGAACAGTATATCTGGACAGGCTTTGGATTTACACCATGTCAACATCATAGCTTGAGAAAAAAAAAGATATCAGGGCAGCCTTTTGGTATCTCTGAATTTAAATTTTCAAATAAAACCTAATAGACATTAAAAAATGGTTTAGCATGTTCACTTTAAGTTAGAGTGGAAGATAGTGTTAACCAAATACAAGAACTGGGGAAGGGCAAGTCTGGATGAGCAGGGTATATTCAAAATATGTGAGTTGTAGTTCAAGAATCCACTGGCCTCAACACACTGCATCCATGACCCAGACAACCTACTGAAAATGTTCTATACACCGACAAACTACTGAAAGCGTGTACTGTCTGTGCAGTCACAGCTTGGCTGGTTACTCCAGCTTAAACTAGATGTAGCTGTCAAGAACATTCTCCATCTCTGAGTACTGGTTTCCTGTTAGCCTCTTTCCCCTCCACAAAATGATGAGAGTTCATCTGACAACAAGGTAAACAGATTATTGTGTTATTGCTGGCTGATTGCCGGAGTTATTTTGGAGCTTCATAATTCATTTAAAGAGATTTTTGACATTTATGAAATGACTCGTACAATCAACTGACAGTGTACTATCCCATAATTGTTCAATTAAAAATGACGAGTAGTGCAGTCATTTATTAGTAGAATCAGATAATTGTCTCGCCACTAAAGAGTACTTCTCACTTTGCACATCAAATGAAAATGTTTGAGTCTAAATCTGTGACACAGTTGCTGAAATCCTGGGGATTTTCAAGTACATATATAATTACTAAAGACCTCAGAAGTAAATATGGAGTGTGGATCATCTTAAATGGATTGCTGTATAAACTAGGGCATCTGTCAGAATGGATAGGAGTCCATTTCCTGTCGACCTAGGTTCCTGATTTCCTCTCTAACACGGAATTTGAAGTGTGTACATAGAACACAGGACAGCATGTCTTTCCCTTGACTGTCATTATCCTTTCTTTCTCTCTTGCAAACGAAGCCGACTACCAGGGTTAGCAGCCAGGAACAGTTATCTTGATAAATCATTTTCACGTGGAACACTCACTCACAAGCTCACATTTCCAGATGCATACCAGGAGAGGACCGGGTACCCCCACCCAGAAGCCACTTCACACAGGCATTCATGCACACGCACACATACAGCACCATTTCAAATGCCAGCTTGCTCTAAAATAAAAATTTGACTCACAGTATCACAAACCATCTGTTAAGCTAAATCATAAATCAGTCTTTGATTAAATAATTAAAAGAAAAAGCCCTTGCCACACTGAAAAAAAGATGGGACAGATCATTTGAAGACCAATATAAAGAAATATCTAAATGAAGAAAACAAAAGCAGCCCCTTTATGTGCAATGATTTCTTTATTTTTTGTTTTAAATTACCATCGTGCCTCTTTGGGCAAACTGGCTAAAACTCAAAATTTACATTCAAATAACGATAATTAACGAAATTCAGAGCGGGGCTCAGCAGATGGAAGACATTACTTAATTTGAGGTTGCTACCAAATAGAATTTAGTAGTGTCATTTCAGAGCTGCAGCTTAATTCTAATTTTTAAATAAATAATCCCATCTCATTGTTTGTTATTCCCCACTTTATTTGCAGGAAAATGTTTAAAAAATGCTGTCAGGTTCAATTGCTTTCTCCTGATTTCTTTTCATGCCCTCAGCAAGGGTAGACCATTGAATCACAGCTGCTTGCAGCTTTTTGTTTTTGTTTCCTTCCAAATCTTTTTATTTTTTTTTTAGAAGCCCGTTTTTCTTCGTCTTGTATGGATTTTAGAAAGAGTTTTGATAAAGACAGCCCTGGCAGCTGGGTGATAAATATTATTTTCTTAACCTGCCTAGCTTTGTCAGCCACCTGCGACTGCAGCCCGCCACACGTTGGAGCAGCTCATTAACTTTCCCACTGCTTCCCGGGAGTTTCCCTTGTTTTCTTTCACCTTGGGTGTGTGCTGCCTTCTCGCTGAACGGTTAACTATCCGAGTAGGCCGAGCGGGCTTTGGCAAGGCAGGCAGAGCACGCTTCAGGCAGCTTCCCTGCTAAGGCTCAAAATCTCTCTTAAACACATTAAGCAGCCCATTTTGGATTGATAGTGCAGTAATTATTCTGCATCGCCCTAAAAACCATCCTGGGGTAATTGGCACAGAGGAAAATTACCCAGAGTCCTCTACCACCTGGTAGTTAAGGAACGAATCCAGGGAAAGATAAGTGAAGCTGGGGGAAAAAAATCGGCACTTATTTGATTTTAATCTCACCACTTTGCAAGCATTTAAATTGCCTTAATCAGGTGCTTGGCTTCCAGCCTAGCTGGTAATCTGTTATCAAATTTGAAACTAGATTTTTTAAAATGTCAGTGTAGGCTGAGAATTGAAGTCTATTAAGTTATGAGCCTCCCTTCTAAACTTCCATAATCTATGTATTAATAGTCCTTTTCACAAAGCTGTCAAATATTACTCATTACAACTCTACATTAATAACATGCATATGGAAGCATGCTTTCATTACTTATTATTTATTTTTATTTTAAAATTGAGGGAACACATTGCTAACATTCTTAACACTAAAATGCTTTTTAAAAACCCAATAGCTCCAGTCTATGAAATAACCTTGATAAATGTAATTGAATTTTTCTCTGATAAGATTAACTAGTGGTAATTGTGAATGGAGAGGTCTGACCCACTCCAAATGAGATGTATGACAAGCTGGAAATAATCAATTTTTTTTTCTTTTCTTTATTTGAGCCTGGAATTTTTTTAATGGAAAGAGAAAAATCTAAGCCTGTGAGGATAAAGCATTGTATCTGCAAATGTTTTTGTGTAAATCACTTATCGCACGTGTCTCGGGTTCGTCTAATTGTGTTGATCAGGGTTTAAAATGAGATCAACACATTGAAACCCCAGAAGGCTTAATTAAGGGAGGGACTTAATACATACCCCAAAGGGTATATTTTTGACAAACCTGGTATAAAATTTACCTGATACATCCTAACTAAAAGCATCCCAAACTGTTAGGCCCATTAAATGTTCTTTTAAGAAGGAAAGGGGAAAGAAAATGATTTTACTTTGAAAATCTTAATTGCTGTGATAACGGGGTTGGGTTGTGGCTTTTTATGATTCCTGTATGATTTGCATTTTGAGTTGAAGTTTTGTTCCTCATGGCACACAAGCCAGCAATCAGTCGCATATAGAAATGGCTTGATAGAGCCCCCTTTTAAATATGCTTATAAAACGTTTTTTTTTTTTTTCTGTAAAGCTTTCCGTATTACACATTCTGTGGGCTTTCTCACATACCAATCAAGAAGGCATATCCGTTTTCATTCATTTCCTTGGGAATTTAAGAGCTTGGAAATGTGTATTAATAGAGAATAAATAAGATATTTAAAATAACATTAGCACTCTTGTAAGGAATTTGATTTGAAAGGCTGCCGTGATTTGCGTTTTCTCTCCCTGTGTCTGACCACATGATGTTCTGAGTACAGTTGACAATAGAGACTGTCTCCACACCTTGCATTTCTAACTCCCTTCTAGGTTTCTGTCTGGGTTCTGTGAAAGAACCTTTCTGAAATATAAAATCACAGGGCACAAAGGAAAACAGCTGGCAACTGAACACTGAATCAACCCAATTGGGAGTTTGACTAGCTTTTAATCTTATTGTATATGCTATGTACATATTCTGTAGTCTTTCTTGTGTGGGGGCAGGGTTCCCTGTGGTTCTTTTATTATTACAAGCATAGTCTCTATATACTAGATGGAAGCCTATTTATATAAATAAATGCAGGTTTTTTTTTTTTTTCATTTTGGAGACTGTGTCTCCTTCAAACTTGGTCATCTCTGATATGCAGTCAAACTCTTTATCTGCTGTTTGGACCATTTCATTTGTGACCTTACATCAGTTCCAAGGAGGAATTTGGGAAGGGCCACAAAATTTCCTCCTGCCTGCCATATATGAGCACGAATGACAGCGTACCTTCAAAACACAAAGAACATTTGAGGTTTAAGCTAATTTCCCAAGAAATAATGCATACTGACTATGAATAGCAATTTCTTAACCTCAGTCTAGCCCATTCTTGTATGAATTGCATTCAAGTCTTAGTTTCTCTGGTTCACCATAACAGACAGCAGTCTTCCCTTACCATTGTCCACCGAAGGTCTTCCATATACTAAACCTTTTTCCTCAGTCTGTTCTCTCACTCATCAATCTGAATGCATAAAAACATCTGGCACTTCAGGAAGTTTTTACCGGGCCACTGTACTAAAGCTAAGGCATACTGTACAAAGACCAGCAAAACCTTTAGAGCAGTAGAACTTGACATACACATTCCAACAAAGGCTACCATTATTCATTCTGTCAACAAGGAACTTAAATTCCAAAACTATGTGGAAAGATATTAAAACAGATCTAAAGTAATGAATGACATGAGGGCTTTGGGAAGGAGGCTATGCTGGCTACACAAGGATAGGACTCAGAATTTCTTTCTACTTTAAAAGATCTACAGGGTATAACTCACAATGACCTTAGAAATCTCAAGCAACTCCCAAACTTTCTTCTTATATGATTTCCTCTCCTGTCCTCTCCTCTCCTCTCCTCTCCTCTCCTCTCCTC
>NW_004949097.1:5074102-5083391 GCF_000317375.1 Microtus ochrogaster
AATAAATAAATAAATAAATAAATAAATAAATAAATAAATAGAAGTCATTTCATTTAGGCCTAGTTGATCACTATTCAGCTTACCATTTACTCTTTTCCAAGTCTTCTGCTAAGTTAAAGAAGATTGTAAGTGTCTATGGGTTATATATGATATTTATTTCAAAAGAAAACTACAGGAATTAGGTCAAACATATATACTTCTCCTTACAGAATTTGTTCAGAAAATTCCTTAATGATTAAGTACAATAACAACAATAAATGACATCTGTTAGTCATTTATTACTGGAGAAATGTTCTAAATTCTTATTGCAGCATTATTTACAATTTATGATGAAAGAAGTCAAAACAACAATATACTAAAGGATTCATTGAAGGTCAGAGTCAGAAAGTACCACAGAAGGTAAAGAGGAACTTACACAGCCCCTACAGCCTGATAAAAATAGGATATATTATATATTTATAATATATTAAAATTGCATTCATTTTTACTTCATGTTTGAGTCTTTTGCCTCTGTTTGTATGTGCATGCTTGCAATGCCCACAGAAGCCCAAAGAGGCTGCTGGATCCTGTGCAAGAGGAATTATAAAGGGTTGTTGAACTACCATCAGGGTGAGGGGAACCAAACTGAGGTCCTTTGCATGAGCAGCGCGCGCTTTTTAACAGCTGAGCCATCTCTTCAGCCCCAGGGTTTTATTTTCAATAAGGTACTTTATGATGGACACATATTAAATCTCTATTTTGAATAGCGCTTTCTTGTAAATTTTCTTCAACATCTCTAATGTCTAAAATAAGTACCTGCTGCCCCCAACCGCTTCATTGTTCATGCCTTATGAAGTTAACTTGTCCTAAGCTCCATGGCAATATATCCTTGAGAGCAAACAAGAACTTGGCTCACTTCGTTCCTCAGCATCCGACAACTTTTATTATTTCGTTTATCTGCTATTCATAGCAAGATGTAAACAACTTACTTTCCACTGTGATCCTCACAGTCACAGTGGGTCAGTTTAAAATATTGGGAATCAATATGTTATAAAACACCAGCCAGCACTAAAAAGGCAGACTGAGAGAAAATTCATTGAGTGTCAAATAAAAAAATAAACACCAATGGTTAAGAATGTAATAAGATAATAAATAAAAGCAGGGAATTAAAAAAAAAAACTTAACCCCTAAAAGTGATTTGACAGGTAAGATATACCTGTATTAAACACAAAGCCACTTACAGTACAGGGAGCAATGAATTTTTCATGCAGGTAGACAGAACAATTCTTTTCTAAATTTAATAGACAGAATACATGACATTAGTGCCACTGATGGCAGGGTTGGGGCTCTGGAACTGAGAAAGCATGGAACTAACTGTGAAGACATTAGTTATTAGAGGTTCTACATTTTTTATTGATTTGTGTAGACACATTAGACTAAGTGTTTATAGACTAAGGATCTCTTTTTCATTCTAGATATGCAAGCTTATAATTCTTATGTGCAGGTACTCAGCTCTGTTCTAGTTTTGTTTATTCTCATGCCTTCTTCTTTGCTCCCAACTTGCAAATCCTGCTCCTACTGTCTGTTGGCCAGTTGGTCCATCTGTGTATGTCTGTGAGGGATATTTTATTGAGTGATCATTGAATGAATAAAAAGGGACAAAATAACAGGGCACTGGGTCTTCCAGGCTTACAATTTACTGTTTGATATCTAAAAATTAAAAAAAAATTAAATAAATAAGAAATACTCTTGAACCATATTGCCTGGATAAAACAGATGGGAAGACAATAGTCTAGGAGAAATTAGAGTCCTCCAGATTAACCTGTTTTTGAAAAAAGCACACACAAGGCCTTTAAAACTTTCAGTACAGTAGGGCTGAAAAATAAAATGTTTTGTCTAATACCGTTGCTTCTAATACTGTTTTTTTTTTTTTTTTTTTTTTTTTTTTTTTTTTTTTTTTTTGTCCGCTGTCTCTGGGAGCTACAACCCTCTGCATGGGCATCTCATAGCTCTTCTTTCTTTAAATGCTAAGTATCCTCTGCATCCATGAGGTTTTTAGTATGAAGTAAAAGAGTGCGCTGGATGAATGATATCCAGATTGGTCAAGGTTAGAGCTCAGAGTGTTTTCAGAAAAGGTAATTATTTATTGTGTATTTTTTATTTTTTATCTGAGTCCTAATGATCATAAACAAATTCTGCCCCACCCACCATGTGTGTGTGTGTGTGTGCGTGTGTGTGTTTAATCAACAACACTGAGTTGATTAAGCACTGTGCAAATTTCTAGAGAAAAATTGTAAATCTTTAGTTAAAGGTTTTTTTGTCCTAATAGGGGTTACATACAGTGTTATATATTTTCAATATAGTATATAATGATGTACAGCTATAGAATAAGGAGACGGCTCAGAAGATATATGCAACACAATTTCTACAAACCCAGAGTCAAATATTGGTGATGAAAGCTGAAAGATTAGAGAAGCAGAGAAGCCAGCCACTAGTTTTTACCTCTATGAAAACCTCAGACTGAGTGGGGTACCCTGTATCTACAAGTCCTCAGACTAAATGTCTTCTCTACGAAACCTCAGACTGAGTCCTGAACTGCCTCCTATTGTCTTATATTCCTCTCTCTACCCAGCCATATCATTTCCTGTCTTCACCTCCCTAGTGCTGGGATCAAAGGTGTGAGCCACCAACTGTTTGGCTCTGTTTCTCTTTTAGATTGATTCAATCTTGTGTGCTGCAAGGTGGCCTTGAATGCACAGAGATTTGTCTGCCTCTGTCTCCCTAGTTCTGGGATTAAAGGTGTATACCACCACTGACTGGCCTCTGTGGATAACTAGTGTGGCTAGTTATAATCACTCTGATCTTCAGGCAGGCTTTATTTGTTACAGCACAAACAAAATATCACCATATGAGTACTGAATTCAAATTCCCAGAAGCCAGCAACGTCTGACATATAAGTATGCTCATGTGTAATACTAGGGCTCCTCTACTGGTATGAGAGATGAAAGTAGAATTCCTGAGCTCACTGGCCATCTATCCTGCTACATACAGCAGTGAACAAATTTCATGTTTCAATTCAAGCAACAACATAGAAGGCAAGGATTGACATCTTAAGTCTTCCTCTCTCCTCCCCATGTGCACTGTGGCATGATCAAGCCCTCACATATTACACACACACAAACACACACACAGAGAGAGAGAGAGAGAGAGAGAGAGAGAGAGAGAGAGAGAGAGAGAGAGAGAGAGCACATTTTTACTATAAGATAAATACAATTTTACTAAGAGAATTATGGACAACACAGAGAAGAGGAAATAGCAAACCTGGAATATGATAGGAAAAGCTGAAAAGCTGCCTTGCAGAGCATGTTGTTGCATCTCTGACTTCCATGAAAGTGGGAAGTAGTGTTACAATCAAAGTGAAAGATAGAGAAGTTCCTGGCAAGAATATGGAACATTTAGCTTGTAGTATCTCTGATGAGGAGGCAGAGAACACCAAAGAATGAAGATAGACTAAGTCATAGTACAAACACAAAGGACTGTAGGTATGACTATATGCAGTGCATGGAAAAGATAATCTTAAAGAGATGATCAAATAGACAAGACAGGCAAAGGAAGAAAGTGGAAAAGAATAGAGACAAAAATCATTCAGGCAACATAAATGAGAGTCATCAAGGGCCCCAATTACATTTTGGGGCTTGATTTTTAAAGGATACAAGAGAAAGAGTTGATTAATCTAGAATCTAGCATGGATATTCTGTATTTTAAGTGACAGATTAGGTCATGTAATGGATAGTTTTTGCTTTGTTTTGTTTTGATTTTTGTACTCTTGATGCCCCATCCCCAATGGAACTGACTTTAATCACATGCATGCCTAATTGTACGTACATAGGCATAAGATGGTAAATAGGGGGTAAACTCTTAAAAGTTTACTTGAGGACAAACTTTTGGCTATATATGTACCCCAAACCAGTTTGGTCTGGATTGGTTTAGCCATTCTTTGAATCTAGTTCTTATAGAAACTGCCCAAGTTTGGTGGTTGTTCTGTAAGTGGAGCGATTTATTTCCTTTTTCAGAAAGGAACATATATATATATATATATGTATATATATATATATATATATATATATATATATATATATATATATATAATCTTTTTGCAGATAGGGAACAAAGTTGAGAGTGGCATTGTTTGGAGAGAGGTGTATGCACACTACGTATGGGTGAAGGAACTAGTCTTCCCAGAACTGTTAGGTGAGAACAATTCACATAGCCAAAACCCAGTAGAATCCCAACAGACTGAGACTCTATGCATGTCTGTCTCAAAATAAGAACACAAAATAATAAGTCACTTGAAGGCTCCTGTGCCATATAAAGCTATAATAAAAAAGAGTTGGGTGATTGATTTCTACTCCAGTCAATTTTCTGTCTAAATCTATAGACTGAGACTTGAGTCTGCAGAAGGAAAAACTGAACATGTCTCACGACTTTGTACTGCAATGTTCAAGCACTATGACACCTAGGAAAGGAAACTGTGTTGTCAGTGAAAAGACCAAGAAGTGTCAGGTTTAGGGTAAGGGGGGGGGGATTAGAACATAGAGAGAAAAGAAATGTGTAGTTTGAGGAAATTTCTCGGTATGACATAACAGTGTACTTATAGTATTATGCACTTGTAAAAAACTACACCATTTAGTGCACCAAGAGTAAACCTAATAGAAGCTGTGGGCTCAGAAATAACACCAACTTTGTATGAAGTAACTCCCTAGCTGAGTCTGTGGCAGGTGGGACTTAGTTTGCATGTAATTTTCCCCCCAAAGATTCACATATCAGAGGTTTGGTCCTCAGTGCGGAAGTGGTAGTGTGGTGCAACTCCTAAGAGGTGGGCACAGTGTTAGGTAATTAGGTCTTCAGAGTCCTTGGGATGGATTGATGCTGGTCCTGTGGAGCGAATAAATTCTCACGAGACAGTGTTGTTATAAAGTGATACAACCCTATACACTTGTCCCTATCTGTATGTTATCATATCTCTTTCTGCTTCATGAACATAATGTAACAAGGTCAACCAGTCCTCACCAGGGTAGAAACAATGAGCTGTCTGCCCTTGGACTTTCAGGCTATGAGCTAAATAAACCTCTTTTCTTTATGTGTCTCGTTTCAGGGATTTTGGAACAGCCAGATGTAATGAACAAAGATATTAGGCAAATTTGTTTTCTAAGATACTAGATAGACAATGATGATGACCAACATAATTTAACAGAATGATGATACAGTATAGTATTAATGCTACTGTAACAATTTTGAAAACATTTAAAATTCTATTTTATTTTTGGTTTCTAGAATATTGAATTGGCAATTGTTTGATAGGTGTCAAGAAAACTTTTAATGAGGGCATGGGATATATAGTTCAGTGTTTGAATTGTTCTCTACATACATGTGATAATTTTCTTAAACCTAAGAATATTTTGGGAAAGTGTCTATCCTGTTTGTAATTCCAGTCTTGGAATGTGGAAACAAGATCACCAGAAGAAGCTGGGTAATTAGGCTAGTCATATTAGAAAGTCCTGAACTGAAATAAAAAAAAAAAAAACTAGACTCAATGACTGAGATGGGTTGAGATCAAGAAATACTTTTAATGCTAGCTCTGGGCCTCTACACTTTCATGTATATGTATGCACAAATGAACACATACGGTATATACACCATCACAGAAAATGCATAGATAACTGTATTTATCCAAGTAGGATGGTAAAACTGTTCTCCTCTTGGTGAAATGTATTAAACAGTTGGGGCCCATAGATTCAGCTGAGAATATTCTTGGTAGATTTAGAGCTGCAGCAGGCCTCTCTAGAAAGAATATGAATCAGATACTCACAGTATACAAAGATGAACAGTCAACAGCTTTTCCAGATTTTTTTTGTGTTGATAATTGTTTGCTATACATGATTTCATAAATGTTTTTATTACATATATACATACATTGATATGTTCAACAAATGCTTATTTAAGATGTTTTTCCTGAAATCATGAGTTTAGAGAGTAAGCTTTTGTATTTGAAGGCAGTGTGTTCTACACAGTGAGTCATCCAAGTCTAAATAGCAAGATCCTGTCTTAAAAAAACAAACAAAGCAAAGCAAAGTGCAAGAGATGAAAGAAAATCTGTGATATTAACTGCATGTACACAAATGTGCTGGAAGCCCTGCATCGAAAATGGGACAAAAACTTGAATCAGAAGTTGGGGAGTTTGTTCAGCTACTTATCAGGCATGGAGACTTTAGGTCCATCCCATACCCTGTGTTAAAATTAGTCAAATGAGGTGGCAGGCACTTTATCCCCTCTGAAGGCTAAAATAGATATATCTCTTGTGTTTGCAGCCAACCTAGCTTCCTTATCTGGTAAGCTCCAGGACAGAGAGAGATGCTATATCAAAAATAGTTGGAATGTGTGAAGAATGATGGCCTAGGTAGCTTGTAGTATACATGTGTATATGTCCACACACACACACACACACACACTCAAACCAAAGTCAGCAACTTTATTTCATGATCACTATAGTCTTGACTCTGGGTCAGTGATGGCTTATAAGGCATAGGCTATTTTTTGGGGCATTTGAGTAAGGAAATCTACTTCCTTGGATATAAAATTGTAAAGTTTATAGCTTCACCAATAAATGAAGGTTAAAGAAGACATAGCTACAATATCCAGGGATTATAGCATAAATATCACCAAATAAAACATTTTTACACTCTATTTTTTGAGATTCTTGATGAGGGCATGATTGAAATTTGAAATATTCTTAAAGCAGTAGTAGGTCACAAATTTTATTTCTAAGCCATTAGAATTGAGGGTGTATGCCTCTCTACCAATCCAGAATTCATGAAGTAGCAGCAAGAAGATAAGAATGTTTGAGGCCAGGTTCATCTACATAGTGAATTCCAAGTTAGCTAAGGCTCCAGAGTGAAATCTTGTTACAAACCAACCAAAACAAACTAAGTTTTGTAAGACTTATGACTAAAAGAATATTAATTTAGACATTCAATTTATCTGAAGTTTAAAATAAAAATGGAAATGTTAGTCAAGGTTCAATTGCTGAGGATACAATGTAAGAAAAACAACTCTATCAAAAGATTGAATGAATTTTTACTTGTAATAATATTTACAAAAATATTATTTGTTTTGTGGCTATCTATAAAGTATATTGCATTTTTATTTTTCACATGTCAAAATTGTGTTAAAAACATTGGCAATATTCCTTGACTGTTTATAAACAGGGGAAGCAATTAGTGAATAGAAAATTAATTCCCCCAAATTATTTTTTTCCTATGTAACTTTTTTTTATTGAGCTCTACATTTTCTCTGCTCCCCTCCCTGCCACTCCCCTCAACTTCAACCATCTCCCAAGGTCCCCATGCTCCCAATTTACTCAGGAGATCTTGTCTTTTTCTACTTCCAATGAAGATTAGATCTATGTATGTTTCTCTTAGTGTTCTTATTGTTGTCTAAGTTCTCTGGGATTGTGATTTGTGGGCTGATAGTCTTTGCTTTATATTTAAAAACAACTTATGAGTGAGTACATATGGTACTTGTCTTTATGGGTTACCTCACTCAAAATTATGTTTTCTAGCTCCATCCATTTGCTTGCAAATTTCAAGATGTTATTTTTTTTCTGCTGTGTAGTACTCCATTGTGTAAATGTACCACATTTTTTAAAATCCATTCTTCAGTCAAGGGACATTTAGGTTGTTTCTATGTTCTGGCTATGACAAACACTGCTTCTATGAAAATAGTAAAGCATATGTCCTTGTGGCACGACTGAGCATCCTTTGGATATATACTCAAAAGTGTTATTTTGGGGTCTTGAGGAAGGTTGTTTCCTAAGTTTTTGAGAATTCGTCACACTGACATCCATATGGGGTGTACCATCTTGCACGCCCACCAGCAATGCAGAAGTGTTCCTTTACCCCACAACCTGTCCAGCAGAAGTTGTCATCAGTGTTTTTGATCTTGGCCATTCTTACAGGTGTAAGATGGAATCTCAGAGTTGTTTTGATTTGCATTTCTCTGATGACTAAGGATGTTGAACATTTCCTTAAGTGTCTTTCAGCCATTTTAGATTCCTCCATTGAGAGTTCTCTGTTTAAGTCTGTACTCCATTTTTTTTATTAGATTATTATTTTTTTGTTGCTCAATTTCTTGAATTCTTTGTATATTTTTGGAGATCTAACCTCTGTCTGATGTGGGGTTAGTGAAGATTTTTTCCCATTCTGTAGGCTGTCACTTTGTCTTGTTGACCATGTCCTTTGTTTTACAGAAGCTTTTAAGTTTCAAGAGGTCCCATTTATTAATTGTTTCTCTCAGTGTCTGTGCTACTGAGCTTATTATTTAGGAAGTGGTCTCCTGTGCCAATGTGTTCAAGTACTTCCCATTTTCTCTTCTTTAATGTTCTGTGTGGCCGGCTTTATGTTGAGGTCTTTGATCCATTTGGACTTGAGTTTTGTGCATGGTGAAAGATATGGGTCTATTTTCATTCTTCTATATGTTGATATCCAGATATTCCAGCACCATCTGTTAAATATGCTTTCCTTTTTCCATTTGGTATTTTTTCCTCTTTGTCAAAAATCAGGTGTTCAAAGGTGTGTGGATTAATATCTGTGTCTTTGATTCAGTTCCATTGGTCCTCCTGTCTGTTTTTATGTCAATACCAGGCTGTTTTCAGTACTGTAGCTCTGTAGTAGAGTTTGAAGTCAGGGATTGTCATGCCTCCAGAAATTCTTTTATTGTATAGGATTCTTTTGGCTTCCCTGAGTTTTTTGCTTTTTCATATGAAGTTGAATACTATTCTTTCAAGGTCTGTGAAGAATTTCCTGGGATTTTCATGGGCATTGCATCGAATCTGTAGAATGCTTTTGGTAAGATTACCATTTTTACTATGTTAATTCTACCTACCCAAGAGTATGGAGATCTTTCTTAATCAACCCCCAACATTCTACCAAGGAACTTCTACAACTCATACACACTTTCAGTAATGTAGCAGAGTACAAGATTAACTCAAAAAAAAAAAATCAGTAGCCCTCCTGTACACAGATGATAAAAGGGCTGGGAAAGACACCATAGAAACAACATCCTTCACAATAGCCACAAAAAGCATAAAATATCTCAGAGTAACACTAACTAAACAAGTGGAAGACTTGTATGTCAAGAACATTAAATCTTTGAAAAAGAAATTGAAGACACTGGAAAGTGAAATGATTCCCCAAATTATAAGACACTTCTATGTTTATTTTTTTTAATTTATTTATTTATTAAAGATTTCTGT
>NW_004949097.1:5083557-5097577 GCF_000317375.1 Microtus ochrogaster
TGCAGTAGGATCAGAAACCCATTGCCATTGTTCTTGAGTTCTCTGTAGTCCTCATTGTCTGCTATGTTCAGAGAGTCCAGTTTTATCCCAGGCTTTTCCAGACCCAGGCCAGCTGGCCTTGGTGAGTTCCCAGTAGAACATCCCCATTGTCTCAGTGTGTGGGTGCACCCCTTGCGGTAAAATTAATTTTATGTGTATGGTTGCTTTGTCTGCACATATGCTTTATAATATGTGACTGTGTAGTGTTCCTAGAGACCAGAAGAGAGTGACTACCACGTGTGTTCTGGAGTTGAACTTGAGTCCTCTGGAAGAGCAGCCAGGGCTCTTAACTGCTGAGTCATCTCACCAGACCATGCATTTAAATTCCTATTGCAGTACTTAATTTCTGATTTTTTTTTTTTTCGTTCTACATTTGAGGTTTGTGTTTGGGAATTTTAAAGTTAAACATAATTAAAGCTCCACTAAGTCTGCCAAGGCCAGAGGAGGGCACTGATTCTCCTGGAGCTAGAGTTAAAGGCAGTTGTGAGTAGCCTCAGACAGGTGTTTCCTGAGAGCTGCTGCTTGCAAGAGGCTGTGAGAATATACTACCCTGGAGCAGATCTGGGAACGGGCCTTCCCTGGTCTGCATTAGCGCTGGGGAATGAATTTGGTCCTCTGCAAAATACAGTAACTGCTTTAATGGCTGGCCAATATCTTTAGCACCCCCTATCATGACCCAAACCTGTATATTTAAGATACTATAGGTAGACTCCATCTATGCTTATAATGCAATATTCCTTAAAATAGCCACTTTTGCCTATACCCACATTTTGTAGAACTTTGGTGTAATACTGATTTCTATAATTTTCTCCCCTAAGTCTAAACTTCACTGTACTTAGCTCTGAATAAAATATCATTTCTAAGCTAAGTGGTATCGGTTCATATCACCATGTGGCTATTCTTTTCTGATATATTAATAAATTAGTCAGCTACTTAGGGTCAAACGCAGCATGATCTCTTAGACTTTCTCTGGCCCGCTTTGACTCTTTCTTTCCCTCCACAGTGATTCACAAATTACTTTAAGTATAAAACTCTTTTGGGAATGAATTCTCAAATCAACATTCGCAGGATCTGCAAGCATTGGTATACACGAAATAGGATCAGCAGTGAACTTGCAATTACAAAATTTTCTGACATACTGTTGTTTCCATTTACGGCATAAGGTTCATTGAATAAATGTTCTGAATGTTTGCCGTAATATTTGCATCTTGCTTATAACAAATTGCTAACTGGTATGTTTATGGGGTAACATATGGGTCTCAGATCTTTAGTTGGCAATGGTTAAACAAATCCTAGATTTTTTACACACAAATAAATGTTTGAGAAAGAAACTACCCATTTTATGTACTCATATGTCCATTTGGATGAAGATCATAAACGAGTTGCTAGTTCTAGTGGTCATAAACCTATCCCATGATAATTTCTGTTTAGTTGTAGGGGTTTGTTCAGCTACCTCTGCATATGCTGAAGTCCATGTAAATAAACTTCTCATTTGTAGAGAGGCCAGATGGACATTTCCTAAGTGTCAAGCTTTCCTTCCATGTGTAATAATGCTGCTTGCGGCATTAATACTTTTTAGAATTGCCCTCCACAATAAGCTAGTCACCCACCTTTGTGCAGAATTCTAAAAATGGGCCATTGTGTTCACACTGAATTACATACATAACCATCACATTTATTATTTCAGATTCATTTTATGGATTGCAAATTGATTAGTTAAAACTGGCACTTTGAAAAAAAAAATATATATATATATATATATAAACTGTTATTATTTTGGAGTGTACCAAATAAGATCCCTCTACATATCAGTTTTCATAACCTCCACTGTGTAATAATTTAAAATGAAAGTTAATAGGCTAGTAAAATATTGATATTTCTGTAACATTCTTATTAAAATAAGATTATTTTATCTTAATTATGCTCATTTACATGTAAGAGGAGGAATTTAAATTCACCACACATCTTATATTACCTTAGAAGTAATAATAACCTGAATTCGCAAGTTTATCTGCTTAACATTGCTTGCACCTGGGCTTCTATCCCCTGTATCACTGAGCATGCTCAGTTGTATTCCCAACTTGAAGCTCTGGCTTTTCCCTAGTTATGCCAATTAAAGCATGGCAACACTTTTCTTGACTTTCAGGACAAAATCAATCCAGTAGATTACTGACACTGTCACAAATACTGATAAACAAATTGTTACCTATCATTTTAAAAGAAAAAAAAGAAGTCAAATAAAGCAACACAGTTGAAGTTTGCCTTACTCATGTTTCATGCTGAGCTACACTTTCGGACATTAAATTTAATGTAGAAAATTCCAGTGGTCCCAGCTTTGTAACTTGTTGTATGGTGTAGCAGGAACTTGTAGAGAAAGTAACTCTTCGAAGGCATGCCTTTGAAAGTAACTGTCTTCTCAGCACTTTTCTCTCCTCCTGACTTCCCTGGATTTAGTCACATTCTCCCAGGCAGATCATGCTCCCATGATAATCTTTCTGATCACACCTCTACAGCACTTTTTAAGCCATAACACACTGAAATCTTAGACTGTATGCCTGAATTTTTTCTTTTACTTTTACATTATTTATTTCATGTTTTAACATAGCAATGAAAAATCCAATTAATATTAGATATTTCTCAACCACATACATATAAAATTTCCAAAATTTAATGGGATAAAACCAGACTCTCTGAACATGGTGGACAATGAGGGCTGATGAGAAGCCAAGGGCAATGGCACTGGGTTTCGATCCTACTGCATGAACTGGCTTTGTGGGAGCCTAGCCTGTTTGGATGCTCACCTTCCTGGACCTGGATGGAGGGGGGAGGGCCTTGGACTTCCCACAGGGCAGGGAATCTGGACTGCTCTTCAGAGGGAGGGGGAATGGAGTCGGGGGGAGGGGGAGAGGAGTGGGGAAGGGGAGAGAGGAGTGGGGTGGGGGAAAAGAGTGGGGGGAGGGTGAGAGAAATGGTTGGCTGGGGATAGGCAGAAAATTTTCAATATAAAAAAGACACACATAGACAGTAAAAGAAAAAAATTAAAAATAATAGAAACAAATAGTATATGATGACAATTGTATTGATTCTGGTAATGAAAGTATTCTTAAGGTCCATGATAACCATTGATACGGTTTGTCACATAAGAAAATACAAGATAAAAAAAATAGAGGTCATTTCAAAAGATAATAACAATACACCTTCTACATTCTCAAAAGTAGAAAATGATCAAACTGAGAAACTCAAGATGGAAAGACATTCCATTAATTCCATTGATAATGTTTATCTTAACAAGAAAAAAATAAAACATCAATAGCTAAAGCAAGACCTAAGATCTGCTATATTCTCAACATTTGGAGGGAGTATAATATGACAGGAAGAGTTTAATCTCATGCTGATATCCTGCAGGAATTAAAAAAAGCAAACAAACAAACAGAAATTATAAATATATTCATTGGTTTATTTTAATTACCTTAAACTAGAAATACCTCAAAAAACCCATTGTCCCATAATCTCTCCTCAATATCATGTGAGTAGTACTAGTCATTCAAATAAGGCAAGACAAAGAAATAAAAGCTATAAATATCATTGTGTTAATATTTATAAAATAACATAATTGTGCATATAGAAAACACTAAACAAACTACAAATCTGTAGCTCAGTGTAACAGTTTAATTAGTTCATAGAACTCAGGATCCTAGCAATAGTTAAAAGAAAAAATAGGAAGGGATGGGAGTGAACAGAATGTGTTGTATAGGGGTAGGGTATTGTTAAAGATCAAATTCAACTGATAAAAAAGATTTCAAAGTGAGAACACAAAAATAGATTTTTTGGGGTGGTTATCTTTTTTTTCTTCTCATATAATACATCCCAACCACAGCCCCCCCCCAACCCTTCAAACTCCTCTTGTCCCAGATACACTGCTCCTCCATTTCTGATCAAGAAAGAACAGGCCTTCCAGAGCTATCAAATAAGCACAACATAACAAGGTGCACTAAGACTAGGCACCAACACTAATTAATGTTAAGGCTGATTGAGGCAACCAAGTAGGAGGAAAAGGGTCCCAGTAGCAGGTAAAAGACTCAGAGATACCCCCCACTCCCACCATTAGCAGTCCCACTGAAACCCCCAGATAAACAGTCACAACTTGCATTCAGAGGACCTAACATATACCAATACAGGCTTGTTGACTACCACTTCAGTCTCTGTGAGCCCCTATGAACCTGCTTAGTTGATTTTGTGACCAATGTTCTCCTGGTGTCCTTGACTACTCTGTCTCCAACATTCTTTTCTTTCCCTCTACAAGGTTCCCCAAGTTCTGACTAATGTTTGGATTTTGGTCTCTGCATCTGCTCCCATCTGCTGATAGAAGTCTCTTTGATGATGACTGGCTCAGGCACTGATCTATGAGTATAGCAGAATTTCATTAGCAATAATTTGATTGATTTCTTATTATTTAATTATATATAATCTATCTATCATCTATCTATCATCTATCTATCTATCTATCTATCTATCTATCTATCTATCTATCTATCTATCTATCATCTATCTATCATCTATCTATCTATCTATCTATCTATCTATCTATCTATCTATCTATCTAT
Organism: Microtus ochrogaster; assembly: GCF_000317375.1. Classification (NCBI taxonomy): domain Eukaryota; kingdom Metazoa; phylum Chordata; class Mammalia; order Rodentia; family Cricetidae; genus Microtus; species Microtus ochrogaster. The sequence continues at coordinate 5,088,201 of NW_004949097.1, forward strand.
CTATCAACTATCTATCTATCTATCATCTATCTTATCTATCTATCTATCTATCTATCCATCTATCTATCTATCATCTATCTATCTATCTTGGCCAGTGGTATTTGGTTCTACCCTGTATATTTGGACAATCCAGTTTCTGGTTTCTAGCCATCCAGGCAGTGTTGGGCATGGGTTCCTTTTTGCTTTCTTTGTTATTTATCTTTTCTTAATAATTAAAATCCACTTATAAGTGAGTGAATACTATGTTTTTCTTTCTGAGTATAGGTTACATCACTCAGGATGATTTTTTTTCTAATTTCATCCATTTATCTCCAAAATTAAATTAAAATATCATTTTCAATAGCTGACTAATTAGTTGAGGGATATCTAAGTTGTTTCTAGTTTATGGCTGTTGTGAATAAAGCCTCTATGAACATAACTGAACAAGTGACATCATGGTATGATGGATCATTGTAGACAGAAGTTTCTGTCCCACCTGGTCCCACAGACATTCAATTTCAAAGAAACACACAGAGGCTTATATTAGTTATAAACTGTTTGCCCTACTAGCTCAGGCTTATTATTAACTAGCTCTTAAAATTTAAATTAAACCATAATTATTATCTATGTTTAGGCATGTGGTTTGGTACCTTTTATCAGTGAGATATTCCCATCTTGTTTTCTCTGCATCTGGCTGGTTACTAAGTCTCTGCCTTTCTTCTTCCCAGAATTCTCCTAATCTGGTCACCGTGCCTATACATTCTACCAGGCTACTGACTAATCAGCATTTTAATACACCAATACAAGTGACAAATCTTTACAGTGTACAAGAGCATTCTCTCACAGTAGATCATTCTTTGGGTATATGCCCAAAGTTGATATTGCTGGATATTGAGGTAGATTATTTTCCAATTTTCTGAGGAGCCACCATATTGATTTTCATAGTTGCTGTACAAGTTTCAAGTTCCACCAGCAATGGAGAATTGTTCCCCTTGCTCCACAGCCTGAGCAGTCACTTGTATTACTGATCTTAGGCATTCTAACCGGTCTAAGATAAATTCTCAAAGTAGTTTTGATTTGCATTTTCCCGATAGCTAAAAATATTGAACATTTCTTCAAATGTATCTCAAGCATTAGAGATGCCTCTATTGAGAATTCTCTGTTTAGATCTGTATTACATTTTTAATGGAGTTATTTGGTTTGTTGGTGTCTGGTTTCTTGAGTTTTTTAAAATATATTTTGTGTGTTAGCTCTTGATTAGATCTTTTCCTGTTCTGTAGGCTGTCATTTTGTCCTAGCACCAATGTGCTTGTCCTTACAGAGGCTAATTTAATGAGGTCACACTAATACATTAATTGTGGATCTTAGTGCCTGTCCTATCAGTGTTTTGTTAAGGAAGTTGCTCCCTGTGCCAATGTATTCAAGACTATTACCTACTTTTTCTTCAATAAGGTTCAATGTGTATAATTTTATGTTGAGGTCTTGGATTCACTCAGACTTGAGTTTTGTCCAGGGTGATAGATATGAATCTCTTTGCATTGTTCTACATGGAGACATTCAGTTAAACCGCTACCATTTGTTGAAGATGTTTTTTTTTTTTTTTCTCCATTAGGAGTTTCTGGCTTCTTTATAAAAACATCAGATGTTTAAAGGTGTGGATTTCTGTCTGGGTTTTGATTTGTTTCCATTTATCAATGTGTATCTATTTTTATGTCAATACCATGCAGATTTTTATAACTCTAGTTTTATACTACAGCTTGTAATCAAAGATAGTAATACCTCCTTAAGTTCTGTATTATTGAAGATTCTTTTAGCTGTAATGGATATTATTTTATTTTTTTGTTTGTTCATATGAAATTTGAGTACTGTTTTTTTCAATGCCTGTGAAGAATTGTGTTGGAATTTTGGGGAAATTTTCTTGAATATGCAGATTGTTTTGGGTAGTATGGTCAGATCTTTCCATCTTATAATATCTTCTTCAATTTCTTTTTTCAAAGACTTGAAATATATGTCATGGATGTCTTTCACTTGTGTGGGTAGAGCTATCCCAAAATATTCTTTGTAGTTCGAGGCAATTGTGAAGGATTTTGTTTCCTTGATTTCTTTCTTTTCTCAGTCTGTTTGTCATTTGTACATGGAAGAGATACAAAATTATTATTATTATTATTTATATAGTTAATTTTGTATCCAGACACTTTGTTGGAGGTGTTCAGGTAGGAGTTCCCTGGTATAATTTTGGTGTGGCTAATGTATACTATCATACCATCTGCAAATAAGCATACTTTGATTTCCTCCTTTTCAGTTTATATCCTTTTGATCTCCTTTATTTGTCTGATTGCTCTAGCAAGAGCTACAAGTACTATACTGAATAGATACATAGAAAATAAAAACCTGGTCTTGTTCTTGATTCTAGTGGAATCATTTTAAGCTTCTCTCCATTTATTTTCATATTGGCTATACGCTTGTTGAAAGTTACTTGTGTGATATTTAGATATATCCCTCTATTCTTTATCTCTTCAAAACTTTTATTATGAAGATATTGGATTTTGTCAAAGGATTTTTCAACATATAGTGAATTAATCATAAGTTATTTTTCAGTTTGTTTATATGGTGGAATACATTGACTGATTTTCATATGTCTTTCTATGCAGAGATTCTTGTATCTGTGGGATAAAGCTTACTTGAAATTGATATTGGTGGATAATCTTTATTCTTTTTCTTTTTTGTTTTTAGAGACAGGATTGTGTAACCTTGGCTTCCTGCAAAACTTACTTTGTAGATCAGGTTTACTTTCCTTAATGCTGGGATTAAAGTCATGTACCACCACTTCCCAACTAGGATGGTCTTTTGGATGTGTTCTTCAATTAGGCTTGTGAGTATTTTTGCACCTATATTTATAGAGAGGATCCATCTCTTTCTTTACTGAATCTTTGTGTGGTTTGAGTATCAGGATAACTTTGGCTCCACAAAATAAAATGTATTTGGTAATGTTATTTCTGCTTCTATTTAGTGGAATAATTTGAAGTGTATTGGCATTAGTACTTCACAGAAAATCTGATTGAATTCTGTAGTAAATACATTTGAGCCTGGACTGCTGCTGCTGCTGCTTCTTGTTTTGTTGGACTTTTATGACTGCTTATATTTCCTTGTGGGTTATAGGTCTATTTAAATTGTTTATCTGATCTTGATTTACATTTTGTAAAGGGTGTCTATCAAGAAAATTGAAGATTGTTCATTTCTTTTAAATCTTCCAATTTTGTGGAGCACAGGTTTTCGAAATATGAACTAATGAGTCTCTGGATTTTCCCATTGTCTGTTCTTGTGTCCTCCTCTCTGTTTCTGATTTTGCTAATTTAGATATTCTCTCTTAGTCTTGTAGTTGATATGGGTTTGTGTGTTTTGCTCAATTTCCCAAAGAACCAACTCCTTCTTTCATTGAGTTTTATTATTGTTTTCTTTGTTCCTATTTTATTGATTTGAGTCCTCAGTGTGATTATTTCCTTAAGTGTCCTTGCTTCATTTTCTTCTAGAACTTTTAGGTTTGCTATTAAGTTGCTAATATGAGAGATCTCCTTTTCTCTTTTTATTTTCTTTCAGCACTTAAGGTTATGCTTCTCATAGGTTTGGATATATTGTGCCTTAATTTTCATTGAATTTTAGGAAGCTTTTAATATCCTTTCTGTAATAACACACTACTCATTTAGTAGAGAGTTGTTCTGTTTCTATGCATCTATGTTGTTGACATCCAACTTTATTCCATGGTAGTTTGATAGAATAAAGGGGGTATTCAAATTTTCTTATAGTTTTTTGAGACTTGCTTTGTGACCACTTTTGGAGAAACTTCCATGAGGTATCAAGAAGAAGGTGTATTCTTTTCTGTTTGGGTGAAATTTTCTTTAGATAACTGTTGGATTATTTGGTTTATATCATCTGTTAGTTCTAGCATATCTCTGTTTAATTCCTATCTGCTTGTGAGGATGGGGTTAGTTAAGTCTTTCACTATCAGTGTGTAAGGGTCCATATGTGATTTACATTTTGGTAGTGCTTCTTTTACAAAAGTGGGTGATCTGTGTTTGGGGCATCAATATTAAGAATTGAAATGTCATGTTTGTGGATATTTCCTTTGGTGAGTATATAGCCTTCCCCGTCTCTTTTGATTAATTTTGGTTTGAAGTCTATTTTGCTAGATATTTGAATAGTTATACCTGATTGCTTCTATCCATTTACGTGGAAAATCATTTTCCAACCCTTTACTCTGAGGCAATTCATATCTTTGATTTTGAGGCATATAGATCTGGAGGATAGATCATGGTTTTACATCAATTTTGCTAGTCTGTATACTTTTATTGGGAAATTGAGTCCATTGATGTTGAAAGATATTGATGACTGATGAATATTAATTCCTGTTATTTTGTTGTTGTTGTCATTTTAAACTCTTTGTTCTTTGGTGTTTGGTGAGCCTACCACCAAGCTCCCAAATAAATCACTCAGAGACTTGTCCTTTTTTTTTTTTTTCTGAATTCCCAGCTTTATCATGGCTTGTTTATATCTAGCTTTTCTTAACTCAAATTATCCCTTCTGTGTTTTGTCTCTGTCTGGGCTTTTATTTTTTCTATTTCTGTATACCTTTCTTCTTTATTTTTCTTTTTTCTTTATTTATTAAAAATTTTTGCCTCCTTCCATCCCCCACTCCCCCTTCCCCTCCCTCTCCAGTCCTAAGAGAAGTCAGGGTGCCCTGCCCTGTGCGACGTTAAAGGTCCATCCCCATCCATTCAGGTCTAGGAAGGTGTGCATCCAAACAGACTAGGCTCCCAAATATACCTTTCTTTACTTCTTATTCCATGGCTTCTTGTGTAATTGGGTAACTGGGCCTTGGAGACCTCCTCTTCTCCTTTTGTTCTTTTATCTTTTTCTATTTATTCTTTCTGCCTAAAACCCCCACATATTCTTTCTTCTGTCTCACTAATATTATACAACATTAGTGTGTGTGTGTTCATGCACGTGTGCACATGTGTACACATACCCTCTTTTGGTTTTGCCAGTTTGAGATTATCTTCAGTGTTTTTATGGGTGTAGCTAAACTTCTTGGGTAGGAGTTTTCTTTCTAGTATCTTTTATAGCACTGAATTTATAGATTATTATTGATTAAACTTGTGTTTATCATGGAATATCTTGTTTTTTTCATCTATGATGATTGCAATTGCTGGATATAGTAATCTGGACTGGCATCTGTGGTCTCTTAGAATCTATAGCACATCTGTCTACATCCTTCTGGCTTTTAGAGTCTCCATTAAATAGTCACTTGTAATTCTAATAGATTTGCCTTTATATGTTACTTTCTTACTCTCTTGCAGCTTTTAATACTCTTTCTTAGTTCTGCAAGTTTAGTGTTTTGATTATTATGTAGCATGCAGACTTTCTTTTTTGATCCAATATATTTGATTTTCAATATGCTTTTGTACCTTCATAGCCATCTCCTTTTTTTAGGTTAGGAAATTCTTTTTCCTGTGTTTGGGCAGAGATTTTCTTCTGGAGTTAAAAGCTGAGACACGGAGATGAGATAGGGATGTAGAGCTGAGGAGTGGGCCTGTTGGAAGTTCTAGCATGGAAAAGGTCTGTGGGCAGCTGCCCTTCAGTCTTTTACCCAAATAAATTATTTCTACTACTAGTAATTAGTAGTTAAAATAATACAAAAATTAATTTTATTACAAATAACAGTAAAACAAAAAATCATGGAACAGATTTCAGCCAAATATGTGAGTTTTGTATATGGAAAAATTCATAAAACACCATAAGATGGAATCATAAAAGCCAAATAGATTAGTCATAATCTTTAAAGAAATTCTCATTAAAGAAATTGGTATGTTATGGATTTATTTTCTCACTTTCTTAAGTATGCTAATGGTGCATTATTTTTATTATAAGAGTTATCAATGGTGGCCTGGTAATTAAGTTTTCCCCAGTTCAGAAGAATTTCATAAAACATCACAAAGAGATTCTTGTTTTACATCCTTCACCCCCACTTGTTGCTTTGCCTTCATAACATAGATCACTGAATGTTCATTTTTTTATGAGCTCACCTTTTCTCAGATGTTTGATAGATTAGATCAATAGAGAAGTGGTTGGAAGGTTGCATGCATTTGATTTTCAAATATGAATTCCTCTCCTGATATGTTACAGGAATGATGAGCCTTTCAGTATCCTAATACTAACTTCAGCAAATTAGTTACTATAAGTTCTAAGTGACAGATATTTCAGCCAACATGAGATACTAAGTAAAAGAAACTAAACTTTTGCCTAACCAACTATTTCTGCCTTACATCATTGTAGTAAGGAGTCTATTTGTTCATTTCCTGGCTGCCTGGACTCCCAAAATAACCACACAGAAACTGTGTTAATTAAATCACTGCTTGGCCCATTAGCTCTAGCTTCTTATTTGCTAACTCTTACATCTTAATTTAACCCATTCTTATTCATCTGTGCATCACCGCAAGGTTGTGGTCTATCAGCAAAATTTCAGCAGGTCTACCTCTGGCAGTGGCTCCATGGTTTCTCACTGATTCTGCCTCCTTTCTTCCAGCATTCAGTTTATCCCCCCGCCATTGCCAAGCTCTGTTCTACCCTATCAGGCCAAGCCAGTTTATTTATTAACCAATGGTATTCACAGCATACAGAGGGGAATCCCTCATCACATCATAATATCTTTTCCCTTTGGAACAAACATTTTGCTCAGTGGACCAAAATTTGGTGCACCATAAACTTTGTGTTTATAGCTTGACTATCTTCTTGAATTAGAATACTCTGTGTTGTGCGATTCCCCTCTATATGCTGTGATTACCATTAATGAATAAGATTAATTGATTACATTAAGATGCGAGAGTTAGCCAATATGAAGCTAGAGCTAATGGGCCAAGTAGTGTTTTAAATAATATAGTTTCTGTGTTTCAGGGCTGAGCAGCCAGGTGGTAAGGAACCAACAAGCAGCCTATTAATACAACTTTGGATAAAATATCCGGGTGTTAGTAACATATAAGCAGGTAGAAAGTGCACCTTGTAAATTTCCACATGGAATTGATTAGTTCTGTTTAAAAACAGGAATAAACCCCCATGTACTCAGTATGGAAAATCTGAAATTGTATAACCACATCCATTCAGAGCCATCCCACAGCCTTCAAGAATGAATTGAACTTTGGGCCAGTGGCCAAAATGGACATGACCTTAAAGCTAATTAGCACTGTGTTTTCCATCCATCAATGAAAAGTATGATCGTATTCCTCTTAAATATATTTAAGAGTTTGTTGGGAACATATAGAAATGGATCTTGTTCACAGATAATCTTTACGAGTTACGAGACACAAAACAGACACATACCCTCTTCGTACTGTTTGTTACTTTGTGAGGCCGATACAAGTAATGTTGTTGGTAGTGCAGACAGAGCAGGTTTCACTAATACAAAAGGTATAGTTGGAAATTATTTTAAATGAAGTGAAATCATGAGTTTTATGTCAGGTTTAATCTGATGATGATTGCTACAAGACAGCAAATTTTTTCAGTTGCTCTGGAAATTGTTAATGTGCTCTTCTCTATTTGACTGAATGCCTCAAGCCAAGTAGAAAGGTCAATGCAAAAATATAAGGATAAGACCACCTGGCTTTTTAAGGTGGGAAGTAAAGTTTTATAGGATTTGGGTTGGGTCCAGAACCCAGAAGCTGCAGTTGCCATACTTTTCTGAATGTTTGCCCTATCCTGATACCTGTAGTCAGATAGTAGCCTTAATTAAATGAAACTAATATTCATACTAATTGGCTCCTGCTCATTCTATGTGTTGGAAAATACTTTGGAAGCTGTGGTGGCTGTGTATTATTGGCAAAACAATTCTCCATGCAACTTCCCCATTTCTACACACATTCTGAGCAATGATGCCAGCATCTGCCACTCATTTTATGAATGGGGGTAGAGTCAACATCCTTAGAAGATGTACGTGGTGTCTTACTTTAGAGCAGAGAGTAGGTTTGCTTGTTTTGAACAAGGGAAATAATCTCTTTGGAGCAAATATTTCCATATTGTCTTAAAAATCCTTATAAGTGATGTTAAATCTCTATCCTTGAGGTCATTAGCTGTAACGTATATCTATTTCCAGTGCAGTGTTTTCCTGAGCCTCCCTTCCTGAACTTTGTACTAAGAACCTGGCCAAGAGGAGTGAGTACGGATGTGTAACTCTGCGGGTGATTGTGCTTTCAAGTGCTTGGTCTCTGACTCTGACTTCTCATAGTCTTCATCGCCATTCCCAAAATTAAGAATAATTAATAAACTGTAATTATTAGGGTATGAAAGTTAGTCTGTCAATTAGCATTCAAAAAAGGGAAATGTCTCAGATGCTTCACTTCTTTCTTACTACTGTAGCTACCATTTTGAATGAGTCATTAGTATAGATATTTTTGTTCTTTTTTTAATATTTATTTATTTATTTATTTATTTATTTATTATGTATACAATATTCTGTCTGTATGCCTGAAGGCCAGAAGAGGGAGCCAGACCTCTTTACAGATGGTTGTGATCCACCATGTGGTTGCTGGGAATTGAACTCAGGACCTTTGGAAGAGCAGGCAATGCTCTTAACCACTGAGCCATCTCTCCAGCCCCGATATTTTTGTTCTTATATTGAAGGAAACTTTGGAATTTTTACCACTAGGTAAAATATTATGGAATTTCTTTCTCATAAATGATCTTATACCAGATTGAGAAAATTTATTTTTGTTCCAAAGTTGCTTGTTTCTTAGGAAAAATACCATCTGAATTTTCCCAAATATTTTTGCTATTATATATGTGGTTGTCTGTATTGGCAGTGGTTGGTCTTTAAATAGGATAAATTGTACAGACTGGGTTTTGGGTTCCACCTACTCATTAATTTATGAAATGATCTCCTATATGTTTCATCTTATATCTCCATTTACAATGGACAGCTTTTCTAGATAGAGTATTGGCTGGCAACATGTTGAATATGCTATTGATGTCTTTCCTGACCTGCAGGTGTTGAGCCCAGAGGTCTACAGCCATTATGACAATTTTTTGCATGTCTTTTCTTCTTGACTCATCATACCTCTGGCTTTTCTCTCTACCATTGGTGTATTACTGTATGGTTACACTTATAAGTATAGCATTAAGGTAGACTTAGTTCAGTTGGATCTGATTGAAGGGCTCAGATCTTAGTGTGTCTTACACTGACATATTTTTGTTTTGTTTTGTTTTATCTGGAAAGTTTCATGGTTCTAATTGTTCTTTTTTTTTAATTTTTTTTTATTTTATTTTTTTTATTGAGAAAAGGAAAAAAAAACAAGTTTCCACCTCCTCCCAGCCTCCCATTTCCCTCCCCCTCCTCCCACCCTTCCCCCCCTCCT